>NC_068287.1:7596354-7866354 GCF_025860055.1 Xyrauchen texanus | reverse complement strand
CAAATTCGCTACATATATTGGTGTGAGAATCTGGGCACTTTAACTGATTACTGTTTGTTTGTGCACTGCGGAACGCTTTGACGTTCATATGCATTGATGAAACCGTTTTCATTACTGTTGACCCAGATCACCAATTACTAGTGTTTGTTGCTATGGCGACCAAAGGTCAAGGGAAGTCTTAAAGAGACCCTTCCGGGGCAATTTACTGGCATGCGTAACCTGCCGATACCATATTGTAAACACAGCAAAGCTAATAGCATAACACAACACCGCTAAACTAACCAGTTAGCAATTTTTCATTGAAACCTCTAAATACGCTACAACGTCTTTCTCTTATTGTCAAATGTCACATTTGTGGCAAATCTACTAGTACTTTTTTCTGACCGCAGCAAAGCATTAAAGGTTATACTGTAGTTCTCCCACTGTTTAAATGGTGTCAGCTGTGAATAAAGGCTTCATACATATCGAAATACTTCAAAAGGTAAGAGGTTCAAAAGCATTGCTTACTAACCACTGAATGTTTTAGCATGGCTTTGCACATTTCAGATCACACTTGCAGGAAAAGCCAAGACTGACTGGATGGAGAGGAAAATTTGATGCATTTTACTCCCTTGTCTCATGTTGCCTTTTACTGAGAGTGAATTAGAACATGGTAATGAATGGATTTTGCCACTTCTTGTTCAACATTGCCAGTGGACACTGTCCATCTGAAAAATAAATAGCAACTCTTGTGTCAAGCTTGTCCAGAGGTGTTTGGGAGAATGTTTGCTGAAGGTTATATCCTTCAGATGAAATCGGTGAGTCAGCCAGCACTCGATTGCTTGTGAAGCCAGCGAATGAAGTCATCCAATCAGGAAGCCTCCAGACTCATCAAATTAGAGCAGGGCTATCTGTGAGTGCTCTCATTTGTGATTGCCTCTCTCTCGCCACCACTTTAATGTGTTGATAAAAGCGACCTAACTCTTTCAAGGGGATCCCTAATCCCTGTCAGCTGATGCCATCAGCATTCTAAGTGGAGGAGACCCTGCTCTTTGTCAAGGCTGTAATTGTGATTGGCCTGATTAAAGAAGAGTCTATCAAATAAAGAGAGTATAAACTTTGTGACCATGCATACCTATGAAGCGCTGGTCAGACTGTGAGTTGAACAGACCTAGTAGTGATCTTTCATTCTTGAGTATATTGAAGGAGTGCTTACAATGGAGGAGCAGTCATCTGCAGTCATTAAGGGGGAACAACTGGTAACGTTATCTAGGGTCTTGTGCAGGGGGGTGATGGGGGAGAGTTCACACTAAGGTCCACTTGGTAATTCCTACTCATTGGGCCCCCTTACAAAACTCAAAAGTTCAGGCAAACATGCCGTAAATTTTCCATTTAATTACTTCCATATGCAAATGAGCTCTGCCACCAAAAATTCACAGCAAATGGTTTTGTTTGCTTAAAATGTATCGCATAACTGCCACTTTGTTTCAAATTAACCAGTTTTGAAAGGGCAGATGGGAGGGCCCCATGATTTTGAAACAATGGCGCTGCCAAGGAGTAATGGATTTGGCAAGAGGCAAATCCATTACTCCTTGGCAGTGCCATTGTTTCACACTGCAGCTAATTACAGGATCCTTCTGGGTGCTTAATTCTGTTTTGTGTGGTTACTAGGGCTGCAACTAGTACCAGCAACCATTTCACTATATGATGCATAATATGTAACAATTCAACGAAATTCAGTGTATCACAATATCAGAATTTGATTGTGATTTAAACTGTGCCAACTGCTAAGAGAGAGACCCAGCTTGTTTGTGAGAGAAAGAGTAAAACTATGAGTTCAGTTTCAATCTCTCTAAATTGTCTTTGACCACACTGAGAAACGCCCATCTTATAGTTTGCACTTAAGATGATCAGCTTCTATTATATTAACACGCAAATAGATAAAGAAATATATCAATACTGGGATGTAAAGCAGGGGTGGGCAACTATTTTGGTAAAGGGGCCACATCGGGCTTTAAGTAGTGCATGGGGGGCAACATTGTATGGCTTTTGAGATACAATGTTCTGCATTGATTTGGTTTTTGTATCTTTTAAGCCCAGCAATAGTTGTGTACTCAATTTTCTGAAGTGTATCTGTGACTAGTGAGACTATTCTTCAATTGCTTAAAGTATTATATTGCTCTACAAAGATAGATACTTTTCTAGCAGGCATTAAAAAACTGAATAAAGGCTGAGATTATACATTTATTTTGCCGTCTCTACTTCCCTGTTAATTTATTATTCAGTTTTAATAATAATAATAAAAAAAGAAATTTATAGAACTTTTAATGTTTGTTGCAAAGCAGGGGAGTTTACTTATTTTTTTTTTCTAAAACGTTACCCGTTTACATGCTAAAAGAGTCATGATGCGGGTCTCCTCGATGGTTTGACTTTCAGCACACAACTGAATAACACCGGCTGCATGAATATGATAAATGATTACTGCAAGAGTTAGATTAACATACAGGTGCGAAGGGACTTCAACATTTCTAAATAACACAAATAAAAAATACATTTACATATTCGTCTCTGGCTTGCTTTTGCTCGCATGTCAATGATTACCCCTCCGTGTGTCAATGATGCTGAGATCTACTTTTATATTTAATTTAATCACTGTGAAGGTTTACCTGCAAAATTAGTAGCACCAAACATCACAAGCACCTCAATGGACATGAGTAGACGTATAACATTTTTCCTTGAGCAGAATAATGCACTACAGATCGCTAAGTTTGGTTGCCAGATTGCACAAAATAATTATAACATTAGGCGGAATATTTCCAATTTGCACAAGTATAAATCTCAAACTGGGGGTGTTGCATCTCTTATCTGGCAACCCTGAGCATGTCAAACGCTAGTGGAGACACGTTAGTTCCCAATGCAAGTTCACTGAAATATCCAATGAAAAAAAAAACGCTTTTACGATAAATGAGCCGAGAGCCACATTAAACCATGTGGAGGGCCTGATCCAGCCCGCGGGCCGTATGTTCCCCCTGTCTGATCTAAAGTATCAATACAATATTGTGAGAAAAAGTGTCATGATGCATTGAAATATAATTGAATGGCACAGCCCAAGTGGCAACTGCTTTCTAAGGGATTTCACTCCCTAACAGTTAGACTCAAATTCAGCTTGCAACTTATTTTTGTCTGGAAACTCTATGCAGGCTTTGGATTTTCAGGAAACCATGGTGTGCTGGTAAGCCCAGTTATGAACTAAATATTGAGTCACATGACTCTTTTAGCACAGTCAACGGCAGGCACATGCGTAAAGAATGCAATCTAGAAGATGTGTGTCTTGAAATACTAGGCTGCACACAAATAATTTGTGCATGCTGTGCTGATGATGCAATTTGCACCATGCGCAATGTGTGCTAGATATTCTGCACACAAAACCAAAGTATACTTTGCCCTTAATGCTAAATGGGTTAAACTGGCAAAAAGTGGTAAACTGGTAAAAATTGGTATCCTCATTTTTTAAGACATTTCACAGTTTAAAAAGGTTGCAAGATGCCAGAACTTTCATGGTTATCACTATCAACAATCGCAAGTTCAGGGGGCCTAGGTAGCTCAGTGGTAAAGATGCTGGCTAGTTCGCTAGATCAAATCCCAGGGTGTGCTGACTTAAGCCATGTCTCCTAAGCAACCAAATTGGTCTGGTAGCTAGGGAGGGTAGTCACGTGGGGTAACCTCCTAGTGGACGATGTAGTGTGGTTCATTCTCGGTGGGGCGTGTGGTGAGTTGACCGTGGATGCGTGGTGGTGGAGTGGGCTAAAGCACATAACTGTTAATCAGAAGGTCGCTGGTTTGATCCCCACAACCACCACTGTGTCCTTGAGCAAGGCACTTAACTCCAGGTTGCTCCGGGGGGATTGTCCCTGTAATAAGTGCACTGTAAGTCGCTTTGGATAAAAGCATCTGCCAAATGCATAAATGTAATGTAAATGTATGCCGTGATGGATGGCGTGAAGCCTCAACACATGCTATGTCTCCGTGGCAACTCACTCAACAAGCCACGTGATAAGATGCAAGGGTTGACGGTCTCAGACGCAGAGGCAGCTGGGATTCATCCTCTGCCACCCGGATTGAGGCGAATCACTTCGCGACCGCAAGGACTTGAAGAACTAGAAAAAAAAGCGCATTGGGAATTGGGCGTTCCAAATTGGGTGAAAAAGTGGAATAAAATCCCCCAAAAAAATACAATTGCAAGTTCGTTAGGATTCCAAATTTATGACTCTTATTTCATTCAAAAACACAAAGGATAATTTAGGAGTACCGCTAACACTTACACATTTTAGATGTCTCTCTTATTTGATGCATTCAAACCAGATCATGGATCACTCTACTTATTAGCTAATCAGGGGAGTTAGATAAAGGATACATACAAAATGTATAGTTTTAGTGGTACTCCAGAAAAGGATTCAGAAACACTTTTTTTAGGGGATTTATTCCCATATATAAATGTGGTTTTGCGTTCCAAAACTTTGCAGTGTGTGTGTAGCCTTTGTTTAATTGCATTACTGCTGGCTCACAGAGGTGAAGAAACGGTTAATGGAAATATAGTTTGTTAGTTTATTACAATACTAAAGACCATCTCACAGCTCCATTGGTTTCAGCACAAGGTCAAGCAAGCCTTCATGATAGCTGTTTTGTCTACCATGATAGGCAGTTCTTACCCGCAGACAAAAGCAACAGATGTCAGAGTCGGCGTGGTGCAGTTAGTGATGACAACAGCATGCTGACTGCACCACCTGTGCAATGCCTGTCCTTCAGGAGACCGTGGGATTGTTGAGTCAGTTTTGATTGGGAGCTTTGTAAAGTGTCACACCTCTAGCAAGATGCCAAGTGCAACAGACGACAGTTGTGTAAGCCCAAAGTTCCACATAACTTTAATGTCACTGATGTGTAAACCATTTTGCCTTGAGGAGACCAAAATGTGGCTTATGATTTAGGAGATGGTAGCCTCCCTGTTTATATTTTAACATAAAAACCAGAGAATAATCCAGTGATTTCAAACATCATGTAAACACAGAATTGTTGTGTTGACAGTAAAGCTAATGGAATAATCTAATTTTTCATAGTCATCAGCATATTATGCATGTAACACACTTTATGAATGCAATACCAGCATTTACATTCAACTAAATATAAAACAATATTTGGAAGAAATAAACTAAATATACATTTGTTTTTAGTGTCTCATTCCAAAGGTGGCGTGTATGTAATGTGCTGGTAATCTGTCAATACTGAGGTGAACATATCAGGTCACAGCTGTTCTCAACACATCATCTGAATGGTAGTGTTGTGTGCTGATGTGTGACGGAGATAATTGAAATTGATTCAGCAGTTGTTCAGAGGTAGTAATGTTAATGACCGGCCCCAGACGTTGCTATCAGAATACTTGTTTCAGTCAGGGGTGAATAGCCGCCCTGCCATCCACAGGTTCAGTCCCTTTGTATTGGAGACCGTTGAGGCATTGGTTTTCTCTCTGCATAATGGCTGTTGTTACACTTGGTTCAAACCCAAGTTTGATTTCTCCCTCCTACTCTTTCTCTCGCAGTTTCATTTTTGTCAGAAATGAAGAATTGAGTACCATTGTACACCGTCCGAGATAGAGATATATACACTCTTAACCCGAATTAGTTGACTTAACTCGCAAAAACCCGTTGCCCTATACCACTTTAGTTTTTACACAAGCTAAAACTAAACATGTTGAGTTGTATTAACATGGAACCTTAACTTTTAACACAAGCTAAAGCTAAACATGTTGAGTTGTATTAACATGGAACCTTAACTTTTAACACAAGCTAAAGCTAAACATGTTGAGTTGTATTAACATGGAACCTTAACTTTTAACACAAGCTAAAGCTAAACATGTTGAGTTGTATTAACATGGAACCTTAATTTAGTATTTATATTTATTAGTAGTGTGTTCTCAAAATCATTAGATAAAACTAGCTATTATGACTTGTTATTGCTACTCATAATTTAACACAATTACTCTATTTTCCTATAATTTAATTGGCTTTTGATTTTTTTTAAAAAATACGTTATAAAACATTGTTTCAATTAAATTGTATGGAAAAAAAGAAACACTTCTTAATGCTTCCATGCGTTTTATTTTTTTTAAATGGCAAAACAGCCAATCTTGTTATGACAAACATAACATCAGGTCAACATCAACACATCCATGAATAATCTTGAAAAAGGTCATTTAAAATCATTGAAACAATTGTGTGTGGGTGTTGTATGTGTTTGTGTGTGTTGTCCGTGTCTGTGTTGTTTGTGTGTGTGGGTGTTGTCCGTGTCTGTGTTGCGTGTGGGTGTTATCCGTGTGTGTGTTGTCTCGTGTCTGTGTTGTGTGTGTTGCCCGTGTCTGTGTGTGGGTGTTGTCCGGGTGTTGCCCGTCTGTGTTGTGTGTGGATGTTGCTGTGTGTGTTGTCCGTGTCTGTGTTTGGGTGTTGAATGTGTCACAAATTTACAAGAAAAAACATAGATGTCTCCTGAGATTAAAGTGGTAAATCCATAAACAAAATAAAGTTGACCAGAAACACACACTCAAATGTACAAGAAACGCAAACAAACAGGATCTGTTTCATCTGCCTAAATGAAGAGAGGCCTGAGCTTGAACCAACAGACTATCATATCAGAACAAAATCTGATTCCATCTACATAGACTGGTGAAGAACTGAAACAATAATGTCTTGTCTTTCTGCTACAACTCAAGTTTTCCCACAAGTCACATCCTACAGCATGCTTCCTACAGCACTTAAGTGTGTGTAGGTGTGTCAGTGCTGTTTGTGTGTGGGTGTTGTACGTGTGTATTGTGTGTAGGTGCTGAATGTGTCTGTTGTTTGTGTGTGTCTGCGTTTTACGTGTGTCTGTTCGTCCACTTGTTTTACAGAAAATAAAAAAGTTTACCCCACAGGTAAGAAAGTATTTTACTAGTGTGGCAAAAAAAAAAAAAAAAGGAGTCAACAGCTTCTTACAGTAGACTTGACATCTCTTTACATTGCAAGCTGATTTTTCAAAGTCTGTAGCTTTGGCTTTAGGTCAGTGTGGCCTAACAATACCTGTTGGATGAACTGAAATGTGAGCTTCATAGTCTTGGGGTAGTTAAGATGGAGTGCATACATGAGTCCAAACAGAATGCACATTGCTTTTGGCAGATCTTGAATATTGTCCATCACGACTTCTCCCTCAATGATGATTTTCAACGAGGCTGGACTGAGATGCTGGGAAGATGTGAGCACAGCACCTTCACGCTCAATAAGAAGTATCCCAACGTCAAGGTCACGAAAATAATCATCATCATCTGATTCCTAAATAAAGAATAACAGAAGAGCACAATCATTACATTATATTTCTCATTTGAAAAAAAAACTTTAATCAATATAAGAGTGTCATGGTGAAACATAAATAATGATAAAAATTATAAGAAAGCAAGAGATTACTTACAAAGCCTGCTTTGAAGAAGTTTGTGGGGTTGTCCTCAAGGATGATAGGAAGCCCTCTGAGCACCTGTGTCCGGATTGCAGTTGGCTCTGTAGTCTTTTGAGAATTAAACACAGTACCACAAATTAGCTAGCTAAAATAAAAAACAAACAATAATCTATAAAAAAATAAAGCTTAAAAAAAAAAAAAACAAGCAATGTTTGGATTGAATTATACAACAAATAGAGTAGCATTGTGATATGAAGTTTATACAAAACCTGAGAAAAAAAACGGCAAGTACAGAATGTGTATGGACTTACACTGGTCTGTTGTGAAATATGTGTCAACAACTGTCCAACATTCCCTCTCTTGGATCGAAATAACTCGAGGAGATCAGGACTGTGCCGATCGATGCTCTCATAGAATTCCAGCTTGAGGTTCTTGCCCACAAGCCTGCTGAACTCCATGAACACCTGAAAAATACAGAGAACAAAAAAACTGAACTTAGAACAACTTAACTATACAAGGCAGCTAAGCCATCTGCAAAGTAGTGCTGAAAAACATCCATTAATGTCCTTTTTATATGATTTGCAATGTTGATGAAAAACATCATGCCCCAAATTGAAAATACCAATGTTTTCCTTAAACAGGACAAGAGAAATATACATCTAGACACATTATATAATAATAGAAAGATGTTATGTTCTCTTTCTTAAACATACAGGGTGCAGAAAAATCACATGACTGACAGTGAAAGGTTACTTGGGCAGTTTCACTCAGTTGTGCACCCTGGATTTTCTGGTGAATCTTTGCTAAGTGGACCTTAAGTGCATTAATGGAGTTGAATGTGCACACACATTGTTGGTGTAAGCAGGGAAATGGGACAGTTCTACCATAGTTTCCATGTTTTAAAAGGTAACCCCTTTTCTCACACACAAACTCACAGTACACTTACACTTCCACAGCATCCGAACACCAAAAGGATCTGTAAAAAAAAGAAAACAAGAAACCGTTTAGCTCAACGACTCATTTCAGCAATGTCACTGTTTTAAATTACATTTATATCTGCATTTATGTCAAAACTTAGAGAATTTCAAACATCAAAATGCCATTTAGTATGTCATAATAACGAGATGTTATGTCGTTTTAACGCCATCTTTTCTCGTAATAACGAGATCTATAATATTTTGTATATTTTGTAAGTGACGCGGCAAATTGAACGAACGGTAACGTTATAGTCTAGGCCTAAATGAACTCTGAAAAGTCATGGCATATTTAACTGAACTGATCTTTCTCCTCGGTTTAAGTCACAAAGACATTTTATTAGCATTGAGCCATGTCGACAGGATTATTAGTATGCGAACACTGCGTATTCGGCATCTTAAACATCTGAGACTGTAATGTACAGATGAAAGAATCAGGCGGACCTATTGGAAGTGGCATTATTCCTTATTTATGAACTAAACCGTTACGGAAAGCAACATGGATTTAAACTACAACATCCAAAAATCCATGTTGAAGTTGTTTTACAAAAATGGTTGAATCGCTTTTCTATTGCGAAAAAAATGACATTTATATAAATGATACAGTCGAGAAAACTCTCCGGTATGTGAGCCGTCCTCAGACTGTTAACACTAAGCTAACTTTAAGCTGACACTTTTTTTGAGTAGTGTTACTAGCAATAAGCATGTATTAACACCATGCACAGGTTCAAACAGTAACGTTAACATTAGACGGGAAAAAAGCTGCGTCATCAATTTATCTGCAAGTTTTTGGGTATTAAAATTCCCACAAAGACAACTAGGCTACAATAGTTATTTTACATACTAACCATTCCACTTGGAGTAAGGCTGCTTCCTAGTCAGGGTATCGTTTGCTGTCGAGGCCTGTGCTTGTCCCGCCAGGTGTAGATGTAGATCCCCTTGGACGCACGTTAGACAGACGCGGGTCTTTTCACGTGACCAGGCAGGTTTTTGAATTAGCCCCCTCCCCTTCCTTATGAAACTAAACATACCAAGTTATCTCTGCTAAACCTGTTTATTGCAATGAATCTTTCAGCTAAAAAGTACAAACAACTAATGTTGTTTAGTAATGATAGCAGGTTTTTACTAAACATAAAAGAATAAGTAATGATCGCTCGTAAGTTTAATTTAGAAACAAAATCTGGGTTTACAGTGTGTATATATATATATACTATACATATATATATACTCTACAAATATAAATATACACACACCATTCAGCCACAACATTAAAACCACCTGCCTAATATTGTGTAGGTCCCCCTTGTGCCGCCAAAACGGCACCAACCTGCATCTAAGAATAGCATTCTGAGATTATATTCTTCTCACCACATATGTACAGAGTGGTTATCTGAGTTACTGCAGACTTTATCAGTTCAAACCATTCTGGCCATTCTCTGTTGAACTTTCTCATCAACAAAACATTTACATCCACAGAACTGCCATTAACTGAAGCTCCTGACTTGTATCTGCATGATTTTATGCATTGCACTGCTGACACATGATTGGCTGAATAGATAATAGTATGGATGATTGTTTGTTGCAGATGGGCTGGTTTGAGTTTTTCTGTAACTTCTGGGATTTTTACACACAACAGTCTCTAGAATTTACTCAGGATGGTGCAAAAAAACATCCAGCGAGCATCAGTTGTGTGGATGGAAACACCTTGTTGATGAGAGAGTTCAACAGAGAACGGCCAGACTGGTTCGAACTGACAAAGTCTACAGTAACTCAGATAACCACTCTACAGTTGTGGTGAGAAGCATAATAGTGTCTTGGAACGCTATCCTGAGATGCAGGTTGGCGCTATTTTGGTGGCACATGGGGGACCTACGCAATATCAGGCAGGTGATTTTAATGTTGTGGCTGATCGTCTAAGTACTGCCATTAGCCATACGATTTGAAGTGTCATCCACCCATCCATCCCAAAACATTATAAATTAGCCAACCAAAGCATTCCCACAATACAAATATGCAACTACTCTAATAGTAATTCTCAGTTCATCTCTGAATGAGACAAAGACTATAAATATGTCAGTCACTGAGAGAGACACTAGGCTTAGCCTAGAACAGTAAATGGCTTAAAATACAAAACATTTAATTATCACAAATGTTCTAAATTGTTATGCTGAAATGTTCATGTTAAATGTTAATATGAAATGTCAACCACCCACACTCAAGCTCAAGTATCCCAACAAGCCATTTCAATTATAGTTTTTAACATTTTGTTAAAGAAATCACTGCCTACATGTGGAAACTCAGATAATGAATTCGTCTCCCCAGAGGAAACCAATTCAATCTGCTTTTCATGTGTAAAGTAGGAGTAAATGGGTTGAGGAATACTAAAGAGGTTTGGGCACAACTCCAAAAAATGGATGAGGTACAGGGGGTGGAATGAGGTCCCAGGCCTCTAAGGACATGCATTTAAGGGTAAAATTATGCATTGTGATCAGATCACTAGCTATGTTTTCATCCAAGTTAATTTAATAATATATGAAAAATCTGAATATAGCAAGTAAGTGCGAATAAAAAGCTAAAAACATTTTATTTTCAAAGTAGATTTTTACATTTTCTGAAATAGAGATAATGTGATTTGTACATGCTTGTGCATAACCTTAGCAATTGGTAAGTTGTTTAGTCAGAGTTTTATCATCCGTCTGATCACTTTGAAAAGTAATGGCACACTTCATGTAATGGCCGCATCATTTATTTATTTAATTTGATTTTGGGGAGAAGTATGGTTCATGAGATCCACGTACTCCTACAGCCACCTTTTAATCGTGGTACACTTTTTGCTTGTCAAGAGAAATTTGAACCAAAAAAGCATTTTAGGTGCTCATTCAGTATACCCATTATTACTGAAAATGCCAGCCTGATCATGAAAATTGTGACACTGGTGGAATTTTTGCCAAATGATATTATGTAGTTCATTAAACACGCTGCGGCTGTTCCGTGGTTGAATGTCCACAGTGTGGCGCTAAAAGAGAGTGAAATGTTCACCCAAACAGATGAAGTTTTGATGATCTATTATGTTTTAAATCGGTGAAGCAACCTCATAATGTTTTGGTGCTTCTATGACACTTTTTGTACTCCCAGACCTTTGCATCGCTAGTGCGATGCTGTATCATTTAAGCTAACACACAATTTGTTCACATTTGAACAAGCTTGTAAGTTTAGTTTTTAGTTTAAGATAGCATTGTATGAGGAACAGGGTGAAAAGTAAATGTTTATATGAACTAATAATCTCCCGTTTTACTCATAATTTGTGTGAAAGTACTATATAAAAGTAATTGAATGTGTTAAGATACGTATTACGAGCCACGTAAAAATAATTGTAGGTGTAGTAACATAATTCAATGAGACAATACTTAAGTGTTTAACCCTCAGCAGTAGCTGCAGCATGTGTATGATATATCTGTAGTCCAGAAAATGATGGATGCTCATATTATTACTTTGAAGTCCTTATGACAAGAGCTGATGAACGTTCCATGCGGATATCCTTCCAAATTGACAATGATTTGTTCTGTCAGCTTTACGGTCAGATTTAGATAGTCATAAAAATAAAATGGGTCAAAGCAGAGCTAAAAAAGCTAATCCAAATATCTCATATAGTCACACGCTTATAATACCCCATTAGAGTAATTAAAAGGACCCTTTCGGCTCCACAGGCCTCTCCTAGCCACATCTCCTTGGGGTTGATGGCTGAAGATAGATCACATCAGTTGTTAAGGAGATATCAGTTTTATGGCTTCTCTCAAATCAGTTAAAGATGTCCGGCAGAAACTAGTTTACCAATCAGTATTAAAGAAAATCTGGACTGTATCCAAAACAAGTAAAGCTCTATCAGTGGCATTTGTGGTATTTTGTTGATTACCACAGAAAATTATTTCAACATCCTTCAGCTTGGAAAAACAAGTATTAATATAATGCACTTAAGGCTTAACAATAAAAGTCTATGGGGCAAGGCATTGTAATAGGTTAAAATACACAAGTATATACAAGACTTTCAGACTTCAACATAAGATTTGGATGATTGAATCACTTGCCAACATTGTCTGTGCAAAGTTACATGCAAATTTCCCTGTAATGACCATATAAAGCTGGTAAACACTGTAATGATATGCACAGGAGGGTTCATCTAAATCAGCTCCCTATGTTGTGAATCAGTACATTCTGGTCACAAATTTGTGCAGTGGCAAGAGTGTTCATCCACTAAACACTGGGACACTTATGACTCAATCATGTTCATCACGTTAACGTACTCGCACATTAGAACACAGCTGGTATAGAGCTCAACAGTCTGGATCCGGAGGTAAACATACCATTCATTTTTTCCATAGACAAATTGATTTTCAACGATAAATTATAAACCTTTAAAGACAGACTTACAGTGAACTCCAAAGTTGTTTATCGATGGTAAATGCTTCTGTTGAAGCCATCATTCCACATTATTTTAACTTGATTGTTTAAATGTGTTTAATAGCTGAATTCGTATTGAACAACTACACTACCCATAATCCTGAAGAGAGATCCACCAATCAGAGAACCTGCAGCCAATAAAGCCCGTCAAACAAGTCCAGCCACGAGCACTCACTTCTGTGTGAATGACACAATCGAGTCTGTCTCTCTACACCCTGAAACTACTTTAATATGTCTATATATCAACTTATATACACATATATATATATATATAAGTATATGTTATTATGAAAGGTTAATTATTAAGAAATAAAAATATGATCAGAAGGACGCTGGTTCGAGCCCCACAGCCACCACCATTGTGTCCTTGAGCAAGGCACTTAACTCCAGGTTGCTCCGGAGGGGGATTGTCCCTGTAATAAGTGCACTGTAAGTCGCTTTGGATAAAAGCATCTGCCAAATGCATAAATGTAAATGTAAATGTAAAAATATAAAGGAGTGTATTTTTTACTTTATTCTAACTACTCTGATATGTAAAATATTTTTTCCCTTTCATGGTCAAGACAGCCCTAGAAATGGCTGCTGATCAGTGCCCTGACTACTGAACTAGTGAGCTAATTGAGACGCACCCTGACTATTTCCTGGGAAACAAATCTGCTAACAGGAAAACATCTTTAACACATAACCAGAAGTTTATCCGCCTATAATAGTAGTCCCATCACTAAAAGGTGGAAAAACTTGAACATAAATGGTTTAACTAAAATATGAGCTTCCTCACATTTCTGCTTTTAAACCTCTGGTACACTTGCCACTTAGACTTGCATTACTCTTAACATGATTTTGTTGTTTTTAGGGCCTCACAGCTTTTGAATGAAAATATGTAGCTAAAGTAACAGCAAAGAGACTTCCCCTTTCCACAGTGACTTGTCATTCCCATATGATCCCATTGCCGTCCACAGATCCTCAGCTGTCTCCGGGTTTCCACACATTGTTTCCATTGTCTCTATTTTGAGCTGGAATGTGTACAAGCAGTCTGATATTCAGGGTGACAGGAAGAGTTGAGGTGGTCAGGTTCACCTCTCACTGTCTGTTCTCACGAAATCCGACCACGTGTTGGAA
The DNA here is from genome assembly GCF_025860055.1 of Xyrauchen texanus. Classification (NCBI taxonomy): domain Eukaryota; kingdom Metazoa; phylum Chordata; class Actinopteri; order Cypriniformes; family Catostomidae; genus Xyrauchen; species Xyrauchen texanus. The sequence continues at coordinate 7,852,348 of NC_068287.1, read as the reverse complement.
ATAAAATGGGAATGCTGCTGGTTTTAGCAACCCAGAGCTAATACTGTCCCACTGGCTTCCTAACCCAGATGCCGATCAGTCACAGTTTGCTGTTACTAGGTTATTCATCACATACATAAATCTTTTGACAACAGGGTCAGATACGAATCGGGGCTTGGATCAAAAGTGACAAAATGCTCCAAATATTTAAAATGCCTCTGTGATGAGTTTTATTTATTGCCTAATATTTGATATGCATTGGATATCATTGACACAACTTGTCACTTGTTGCCGTTATAGACACAGAATAGCAGTACAGTGTATTGTTTATGGTTGTCAAGCAATGCCGCAACTTGCCTCCAATAGATAAGACATTTTTGATTAATGGTGCATTCATGTCGTAATTCCCTTAATTACAAGATTTTACTGTATGTTGGAAACTGAACACGTTTTGCTCCAAAGATCAATATAAATAGCTGCTCACTCTGGAATCAGTCTTAAAACGAGCTTTAAATAATTGTTAAATTGAAGAGAACTGGGACACAGTTCTTTAACGATAAAACATAAAACATTAAAAAACATAAAACTATAAAACATTTACAGTAAAGATAGACCAATATATATTCTTGGCTAATTAATTGGCTGATATTTGGATTTGGCCGATTACCAAGTCAGTACAAATTGCACATTTTCTATTTTCACTCAGTATTTTGAGGTGTAAATATTGAGTAAATATTGTGTTCATTAGGGAAAGTTAGCTGCATGACAAGCTAATAGCAAAACTTGGCTACATTGAAGCTCATTAATGGGGCAGTATCTGTTTGTGCTGTACTTTTACCATCAGATGATATGTTTTGCAATAAGAGCAGTATTTATTTCTCTGACATAAAACCAATGAGGTTCTCAATTATTGTGGCAGTATAAAGGTATAGCCAGACTTCAACTTGTGCTCCATTCAAACGCATCTGAATGCAGGAGACCAGATATTATGCATTCCGCTGTGGTTTGGTGATCTCTGACCTGTTGGCTCAATACATACATATTTAAAAGCTGCAAGTTGTTGCAGGAAAGTGAGAACACAGTATATTTTAAAACTTTGAATATAATATTTGTTATTTAATAAATATTATTTATTAAAATCAGAAAACCTTGCATGGGACATCAAGTGACAAAATTACTACCGTAATCAGAATGATGGGAAGTTTGAGGCCGCTCTATTTAATCTAAACAGTAAACAAAAAAAGTTGTTTTGACCTTAACCCGTTCGGCAATTTCATTGGTCTAATGAAAGCTTCACGGCGCCAAAAAACTGAGCACGTCATAGAATGTTTTTATTTATTTTTTTAATAAAATTTGAAAGCGGGAAAAATCCATATATTAGCCGCGTCATTGTATAAGCCGCGAGGTTCAAAGCGTGGGAAAAAATTTGCGGCTTATAGTCCGGAAATTACGGTAATCGTTTTAGCTGGGGGTCGCCCAACAGAACATTACAGTAGTCACGTCTAGAGATGACCAGAGCTTAGACCAGGAGCTGTGCAGCATAATCGGGAAGGGTCTGATTTTTCTGATGTTACATATGAAAGAGAGGACCATATAGGAGAGCAGTTTGATTTATTTGTCAGTTCGCTCAGCTTTACTGCCTTAAACCCCCTTGCTTGTGGTAAAATCACTGCAACACGCAACCTTATTTGCAGCCTCACTGTGTCACGCTTTAATTTAGAGCAAAAATACTCAAATTAAGCTGCAAACTTTTTAATTTCTGAATGCCAACATCACCGTTAGCTCAAAAGAGAGCGCAGATCTGTTGTTTGGCGGGTATGTTATATCACACTGTGCAGCAATTTCCCCTCATCAAGAAACTCCATTGGCGATGAGAATTAATATGGCACGGCTTCTTAACTCACAGCCAGGGCGTTTATTGGAGAAAAGGGAAAACAAGACCCTATGAAGCAGGGTTTTCATTTGAGAGGCACTTTGGTTAGGTTTGGTTATAAACAAGAGTAACAATCCCTTTATATAACCGAAATGACTCCCTTAAAAATTCAGGACTCGCAACCACATTTTTATGGTACTTCGGTAAACCTGAGCTGTGTGAACAGAACCACACTGGAAAGCTTGTTGTCGGTCACATCATACAGTGGTAGTCGCTTGTATGGAACCTAGTACTCTCGTTGTTCCAGTGTCTCGCCTGTTTATTATTATAAGCTGTTATAATGTAGACTGTTACAATAACTACTGAAAGTGACATAATCTAAATATATTGCATCATATTGTCATTATGTGAAGACTCACTGGCCGACTCAATGAAATTTGAAAACTGCTATGCCATAATAACCATCGCGTTTTTAATGCTGTGTTAAGTTGAAAATATTGATGAAAGCCTTGCGTTCTGTTCTATTCAGCTGCACTCCGTCCCATTTAGCTGTTTTGGAGATTGTTGCTGTGATGACTCATATTGATGCTGCAATCCATTCAACACAGAGAATCGTAATTTCCAACTTCCTACTGGGAAAACTGCAATGAAACGACACCTGGGAGATAAACAATTCACTATTTAATGTAAAAAAATATCCATTAATGAGATAAAAGTTCCTACATCACATGATAATAGATCTTGTTTAGCAAACTTTTGCAGGGACAGGTGTTCAAAACACCGTAAATTATACTCTCTTTTGATTAGAACAAACGTTAGCATTGCAGTATCGTTTATCAGTTTGGTTGCTATGAGACGTCTTTGTTGACAATCAAGGTACCGCTGAATTCCAGGGTTTTTGCAGAAAGCGAAATGTCCTGAAATGTCATGTAAACGAGAATGGCGTTGTTTTTTAAAAAATGTTTTTAATTAATTTGACATTTTTTCTATATTTAAATGTAGTTTAATGGATTAAGAGAAAGCGGTTTAACTCATCCAGGTTTATTCCCACAGAACACAGCTTAATGTGGCCATGTAAACACACAAGCTGCGTTTTAACAGCTTTATGAGGTGCCATCAATCATCGTTTTGATGATCGATCATTGCTGTTACTTCGGAGTACTCGTGCCTGTCTGAGGTAGACGAAAAGATGTTCTCAATATGTGTTTCATGTGTTGTACATATGCTTCAGATGCTTTTGTGTGTCTTGCTGTGGTTGTATTGCATTTATCTGGTGTTCAGCATATCCAGTCATAAGCGCTAAATTTTTAAGATGCTTTGTCAAGTAAAATTTTTTTGAAATAAAAAAAGAAAACACGTCTCAAGATCCCTGCACTCTACTCTGTCCATTAGTCTTTGAAAAGCTGTTGGTTTGTTGTCTGTACTGTTGCCTGTGCAGCTGGAGTTGTGCTTACTGCCCCCCAGCTGACAGAGACTTTGAGGTGGCACTTCATGCTTGAATTGCTTCATTGGTTTAAAAATATGTTATTATGGTGGCGTGATTAATTGCGTTAATTTTACCATGTTGTTTTTTATGTACTTAATCACACTGAATTAACGTGTTAAATTGACAGTCTTATTAAATATTGCCTGTGTGAACAAAGCCTTTGTCACTCGCTCTCTCTGTATTTTTTCCTTGTTTTCATGAATTATTCAGAGAGATGAACCCATGTAGAGTCTCTACTGGCCATCTCCCATCAGTGGAGGAGTGAACAGCCATATGGAAAAAATGTAATGCTGTTGAATGATGCCATGTGATGATGTAATTAGGATTGCAACTAACTATTATTTTGATATTCGATTCATCTAACGATTATTAGAATGGTTGTTCGGCAATTATTGCAACAATTAATCATTAGCTCTTAACCGATTATTCCGCTTGTGCCCCGACTTAAAATGTTGCATTAAACGTGCTTATTAACAATAAAGAGGACAAATTATCTTTTAAAAATACCTCTAAATGACATTCACTGAATTAAAGAAAAAAAATACTTTTTATAAATTTAATTCAGTAAAAAATTCACTGCAAAAAATCCAATTGTAATCAAGAAGACTACCCTCTCTCACCTTCCTGTTCACTTCAATCCATATTTAACTCACAAAAAAAAAAAACGCTCTCTTAAGCTGCGTATTGGCAATGATAAGAAATGTACAGTGACCTATATTATGATACAATAAGTCGAGGGCCATCACGTTATAATCTAGCTGCATTAAGCTTGTTTGCTCGAGGGACGAGTGTGCCTCAGCTGGATGCAGTTTCAGTCTCTCCCCCTTTGATCGGGACAATCGCAGCTCATAGAAGAGGTGCTGACTGCACAGAAAAATGCCAGTTTCGGAGTTTGTAGTTATTTACATGATATGCTTCTGTATTATTAGAACTTAAATAAAGCTATAACGCATTAAAACTGCATTTAAGATGAAACGTCGGGGTGTTTCCTTTAAAGACGTTCGACACGCAAGTTTGTCTTCAGTGGAGTGGCAGCTCCAGCTCCACTTATTCCACAATGAGAGTGCTTCTGTATTTACTTATTTGGTATTTTTGTATAATTCCCCTCATACTTTGGGATCTACATCACCTGAAGCTGTTTGGAAAGTTTAGACTGTGAACTCTGTAATTCTTCCTCTCCTCTGTCAGGTGTGAACTGCAGTGCTGCGCTCACGTGTCATCATTAGAGTTTAATGTGATCCCATGTTACGTTAAATGAGATCAAACGACTATTCGACAATGAACTTTTTTGTTTATGATTTTTTGTTGTCAATAATGTTGAGTAATTGTTTCAGCCCTAGTTGTAATGGATGTGATTGCATCGTTGAGCACGGTGAGCTCACATTTCAGCTCATTTCAGCTCAGTCCCATAAACACCTTTCTATAAACACAGTGACATTTCCCAGGTGGTACCAGTCTGCATTTAGTGCCGGCAGAACTCTCAGCCCTTGGGACGTCAATTTGATGGGGGCAAAGGGTTAGATGCACAAACTCAGTCAGTGGGACACGTGTTCATTGAGGTCTGGAATGCACGACTGTAATTGGCAAGACTGCCAGTTTAGATGATGTTTGAAAAAACAGTTATCAGCTGTACAGTAGGGCTGGGAATCGAGGCCCTACGATGTTTGGAACGTCAAAACGAGAATAGGGATGAGAATCAACAAGGAATTTACCTAATCAACCTACCAGAGAGGTTTGAGTCACTGTACATTCAGCACACATTCTCTCATTCATGCTATTCGGGGGTTTCTATCAAAGAGCCCTCAACCACCTATACTGATCTTTCAGAATCACACACTCTGCTCTCCCTTTTTTATCCGTCTTTTTCTCTCTCACCTTCTCTCTCATCCATTTAATAAGCCAGTTTTTATGATAATGAATCAAATTAGCCTCTCAGAGCAGGTCTATACTCTAAAATTAATGGACTGAATACATCATATATGGGTGTCAGATTTGTTTGACACATTTAGCCCACACGGGTTGAACGTAATTGGACAAAATTGAAACTATACTAAAATACCTTTTCATTAGTGCAAACATAACAAACATAATGACAACAAATTAGATTTAGTTTTTATTGCACAGTATATTATAAGTTAAAATTTGTATGTTAAACCTTTACAAACTGCCTTAATTAAACATGAAAATGCCCTGAGTATTTAATGATATCAGTTGACTTATTACCATTGGCAGATTCTAAAATTCGAAAATACTAAAATTAAAATAAAACACTGAAGTAATATACTGAAAAACTAAAAATAAACTGAAACTAGAAATGATTTAATTTGCTTCAAATGATATTGCTGCATCGTTGCCTTGCATTCCCTTAAATGGTCATTTTGAATTCATAATTTATTTTGAACAGCATTTTTTGCCTTTGCACTTAATCTTACATGAGTTCTTTCATATGTCTAATATAATATATTTTAAGGCATATTTGCCTCTCTTTTTTATAATAAACTTTACAGATCTTGTGTTTTTCTTCGCCATATATTAAAAACATTAATACTATTGCTGTGACTTGCAGGGCACTCTTTGTGCATTTGTATTAGCGCTAGACAAGATAAATCTGTTTTACCGATTAAATGGTGCCGATAGTTGCTTTTTGGAACTATGGGTTATCTGCAAAATTCTGTGCTTATAGTTGAACAATAAACCGCATATGGGATTTTATTCATTTTAGCCTTTTTCTGTGCATGCCATAGTAAGAAAATAATTGTTTTTTTATATTATAAATCTATTTGAAAAAATATCGTCCATTTAATATGTTATCTGACCCCCCCCCCCCTCCACAGTTATCGCTATCAGTAAAGTCCACTATCAGTTGACCTCTAATTTGTTTGCAATAAACGTGGTGGTTTCTCCACACAATGATGTAATCATAATTGCTGTGCTATCGTCAACAGCTGTTAACAGCTGTACTGTCGTTAAGAGTAAAGTATATAATAATGGGTCAGAGTGAAGATGGGTTTTGTGTTTGGATCTTGTCACGTTTCATTTGTATCATGCAGGGTTTGAGCAGATATACAAGGAAATAATCTTGTCGTGGAATAAGTTGAGATGGATCTGCCACTCTGCTGCAGCAAAATTTGCGTGTTGAGCATCTTTAAAAGAAACACCCCAACGTTACAACTTAAATGCAGTTATATTTAATGCATTATAGCTTTAATAAAGCTCTTCTATGAGTTGCGTTTGTCCCGATCAAAGGGGGAGAGACTGAAACTGCATCCGGCTGATGCATGAATCTGTCGCGTGGACACTCGTCCCTCGAGTGACCGCTTGCTGCTAGATTATAATGTATTGGTTTGCAACTTAGTGAATCATAATATATGTCCCTGTGCATTTCTTATTGTGAAGAAAATTGGCAATACACAGCTTTATTAATAAGGGAGTTTGTTTTGAGAGAGGAAGTCTTCGTCCCATTATACACTGCAATAAAATATGTTTTTGTTTTTGTTTTGGCTTGTTTTCCAATATAAATCTGTGAAACCCTGTTAGGAGGTTTAGATGGGCAAGGAGGAGGTGAGAACCGTCTTAACAATATAAATACTATTGAATTAAATAAAAAGACACACAAACACATACAGGGCAGTTGCCCGTAATGAGAGAACTGCCGTCGCCTTTATCCCTCGCACGCCCCATCAGGCCATTTGGGGACTGGGCATGCATCATTCCAGTCTGGCCCCGCCCTCTTCCGCTCTACAAACTCACTTAAAACAATGTAAAACATTTTTTAGAAACTATACTGCAGAAGAAACAATTGTTATCTTAGAATGTTGAATATAATATTAAAAATACAAATATTTTAAAATATCTAAAAATCCTTTAAAAAAAGATGCATTGACCTGAGAAGCAGCATATAAGATATTAATACTTGCTTTTAGAGAATAGATCTTGAATATAAGTATATTTTGTATTTACTGCACTCGCAGAAGTATAACCAAGTCAAAAATACACTTACTGTATATTTACGATACATTCTCTTAAAGGATTTTTAGACATTTTTAAATGGAAAACAAGATAAAAACATTATTATTATTATTATTTAAATGAAAAAAGCAAGAAATTAGCTTATTTCTCATGTGTATTGCTCATGGATATAAAATGGGTGTGGAACGTGATTGGTCAACCTGCACTGTCACCTGCCCTGCCGTCAAACCCATCAGACCCAGAACCCATAAGAGTTCAACATGATTCAGCTCTACAGATGGTTTAATCAAATTTTTAATTTAGAACATTAACATTCTTACAAACCTTTGACAGTTGCATATTTATTACAACTCTGCTCTCACGCATGAAGCAGCCCACCAACTGAACGCAGCAACATATATAATGATCAGATGCAAGAAAATTTGACTAAATGTAAGATACTGGTCAAGTGGGAAACATAGGTTTTTGTGCGTGATATTTCTTCATTTTCCTGTCTATAGTGTTCTTTAGATCTGTAGTTATTTAGAATGTAATATACACGCAATAAACTTGAATTTAGCTCACCCATGTTTAACGTGTTCTGCCGATGCATTACGGTTCTGAGAAAATCTGCTTATATCTAACAGTTGTGAAGTGAATTGCCATTGCTGATTTGGCTTAATATCTCTTGCTATAGCTTTTTGTGGTCTTTGTTCACACTTCAGTTTTCCACTAACAACATTACTATTTTAGACTGACCCTATTAGACGGTATATGGAAGGACTCACCATTAGCTATCTGTGTTCAAAGAATGAAACCACTCCCTACTGATCATGGCTGTGTTTCCCAAAAGCATCGCAAGCTTAAGTTGATCCTAGAGACATTGGTGCCAATGGTTTCTACGATCTATTTGGCTTATGATGCTTTTGGGAAACGCAGCTCATGTCTGTTCTTCACCGTCCAATGCCATGTGATGCTACATGTTTTTTTTGTTTTTGGTCACGCAGCTGTATTTTGTAAAGAGCAAATCCTTTGCCATCATATTTTACAATTTCAGCTGCTTTCAGTGAGCAGAAAATAATCGAGTGAGTGCACAACGTTTAAAAACCGCGTTAACCGGGGTGCTGGGTAGCTCAGTGAGTAAAGACTCTGACTACCACCCCTGGAGTTCACGAGTTCGAATCCAGGGCATGCTGAGTGACTCCAACCAAGTCTCTTAAGCAACCAAATTGACCTGGTTGCTAGGAAGGGCAGAGTCACATGGGGTAACCTCTTCTTGGTCGCTATAATGTGGTTTTCTCTCGGTGGGGTGCATGGTGAGTTGTGCGTGGATACCTCAGTGGATGGCGTGAAGCCTCGTCACGCACTATGTCTCAACAAGCCACGTGATAAGATGCGTGGATTGACGTCTTAGACGCAGATGCAACTGAGATTTGTCCTCCACCACCCGGACTGAGGCAAGTAACTATGCCACCACAAGGACTTGGAGCGCATTGGGAATTGGCCATTCCAAATTGGGGACAAAAAGGGGAAAAAAACAGCATTAACCAAGGCTATTTATTCACTAATGGAAGTCTAGTTATTTATAATGTATAGAAATGTGTGGATATGTTTGATAATTTGCATCACAACATTTGTATAATATTATATACCCTGCCTTTTAAAACCGGAGCTAGTACGGCATCATAGCGAGTTATTGTCACGTAAATTGGTAAGTTGCAGAAAAAATCCATTGTCTGGTTTCTTAACAAGCAACAGCAGAGTTGTAATAATTGTGCATATGTCTAACGTTTGGAAGAATGTTAATGTTCTGAATTAAAAATGAGAATAATCCATCTGCAGAGCTGTATTGTGTTGAACTCTTATTCTGATGAGTTTGATTGAGGCAGGACAGATGTCCCATAATTCAGACCCACTATCAGTAATGACAACAACTTGCCTTTTCACTTATGTTCACAGTGCCACATGCAAGTAAGAAGCTTTAGAATCAAAGCAAAAAGCATTGTTTTGGGTTGTTTTTAATTGTTTTGGATTTGCTTAATTTTCACCAATGACATTTCTAATAATCAAAGTTAGAATACAATTACAGTATCAAGGGAAATAATTGACAATTATGTTTTTTGTCAATCATACAGCCCTAGTTGAAAGCTTTATACTTTATTGGTCAAATAAATTCCTTTATGGAGAAAATAAATGGGATTTTTATTTCCAGAACCCTGCTGTTATGCTCTTGGGATGCTACATAATGTACACTACAGTTATGCTATCCTGTTGGAGTTATTGGAGTATACTGAAGGCACTTTTTCATAGTAGGGGTTGTGAAAGTACATTAGGTGAACTCTCCCTGCTCATATGCATGGCTCTGTTCACTGAGTTGTGTGATTGAATAAGGTTATGAACCATAGAAAATGGTTTAGGGTAATCCCTTCCTCAGAATGCCTGCCTTGATGAATTCGCGCTAACGGGAATATGAGGTTAAAGTGTGAAGCTAAGCAAACCCTCTGGTGTTCCTGTGTGTAATTTCAAGTATCACGGCTTTTAAAACCGTGAGTATTAAAGTTGATTAAGAAATAATCAACGTGGCCACGGGGCGACCTGCTTCACATAAAATAAAATGTCCTTTACATAATGGATAATTCTGAATATAAATTCTGATTGGTTGAACCACGTTTTAAGCTGTTCTAAAATGTCTATAAACGCACCTTTCATATTAATGTGGCAAGTTGGAAGCTACTTTCAACTTCAAAGCAACTTAAAACAGTCTGCAGTTATGCTAATGTAGTAATATTACTTGACGGAATAATAGTTTATTATCATCGTTAATAATAAATGTAAATGTGACTGTTTAAACCTAGATCTTTTATCATATTGCTGTGGATGACATGTGATGCAGTGAGTTTATCCCCTGATAAAGAGGTTTACCCAATACAGACTTATCATACTATGAATTCATTCTACTGCAGAAATCGGTCTGTGCTTCCTGAAATACGAGTCACTGCCCCCAGTTGCCAAGGCTGGAAGTGTTGTTAAACGTATTATGGGAGTTCAAATTTGTGTGGTGCCAAAAGTGTGTTAAATTTGTTGTAGAATTATTTTAACAGTCTACAGGAATGCATATTTTATTATTCACACCCCATAAACAACAGTCACTGGAGCGAAAATGCGAATTCCTGAATTGCTCTCACCATTGTTCATAAACGCGATTGCTTCTTGTTTCCTTATAACAGAACCCTTGTTTCAGAGGTTGCATCAGTAGCGCTGGAGGGAAAGCAAAAATAAAGCAAAAATGTCTAATGGGAGATGACGTTTGTTAGTTATTCGGCAGTATAGGTTGAATTTCAGAGCACATGAAGTTTCGGAAGCTACATATCGATTTCCCTTGTGATCGTGTTGCCTAACAGTGTCCCTACCAGTGATAAAATTACTACTTAGGCTTATTGTGTCATCATTTAATGTGAGTGTACATCATTTTAAACATTTATCAAAAGTACTGTATTTTTTAGGTTTAAAATGCACTGCAAGTAGAAAACAATGACTTTTAGGGCGCATTTAAGAGTCCAGAATTCAAAAAATCATGTTTGCACACTCTTAGGGAGAACGTATCGGTTACCTAATGTAACCTCGGTTCTCTCTAGATGAGGGAACGAGTATTGCGTAAGCTAGCTTACGCTACGGGAAAGATTCATCTTTTCTGAGATATTGAAGCCAAAAAATGATCCTTAATTTTTGTATCCATTGTCAACGCAGTGCGGCAGCTGCAGACCTTGAGCGAGCTAGCTAGCGAGCTCATAGGTTGCTCTGCGGCAACTGCTGCAGCCTATAGACGAGCTTGGGCGAACTCGCATCCAATGAGAGGCGTCCGCGCGCTCACTGCATCAAAGCCCGCCAAAATGGGCGTGACTAGAGTGCATATAAGCGTAGTTCGTAGGCTGGAACCCTGGTTTTCATTGACTGAAGCGAAAAGTCGCTCGTGGCGCGAGCACGGCCGGCTACGCAATACTCGTTCCCTCATCTAGAGAGAACCGAGGTTACATTAGGTAACCGATACGTTCTCTTACGAGAGGTTCTCTCGTATTGCGTAAGCTAGCTTACGCTACGGGAACCCATTGTCAACGCCGTGCGCGCCAAGCATCCACTGTATGAGCCCCAGGGAATTAAGGGGGGACCCGGGGGAGCCCTTATGAGTGGGGAAATAATATTTGGCCGGCAAGAATGCGGGTCATTGATTGTGTAATACATAAGCACATAGTAGGACGGGAACGACAGAGCGGCGGTGCCGGTCTGTGTGGAATGTGTCCCATCAGTGCAGCTCACCAGGGGAGCTGTAGCGTATTAAACCGCTAGTAGTTTTGCCTGCAGAGCGGGCACTTCCATATTGTAAAATCTGACAAAGGTGGAGGGGGAAGTCCATCCCGCTGCCACACATATGTCGTGAATGGAAATTCCGCTGGACCATGCCCACGAGGATGCCATGCCTCTAGTGGAGTGAGCCCTAATGCCCAACGGGCATGGCAGGTCTTTTGACGCGTATGCAGCAGCAATAGCGTCCACTATCCATCTAGATGGACCTTGGAGTCACTTGGTCCAAACTCAAGACACGCAGCGCTGACAGACAGCGCGTGAAGGTCTCCCACACGTTTGACTGATGACAGGGCAGTCAGAAAAACGGTTTTGAGTGAAAGGTATTTCAAATCCACGGATTGAAGTGGTTCGAAAGGGGGGGCTTTCATAGTTTCGAGAACTATAGAAAGATCCCAGATAGGAACCGATGGGGGGCGCGGGGGATTCATCCTTCTAGCTCCCCTGAGGAAGCGGATGACCAGCTCGTTTTTACCCCATGACTGGCCGTGCAGGGGTTCAGCTGAACGCCGCAACGGCCGCCACATACACTTTGAGCGTGGATGGGGATCTGCCCTTATCCAGCAGCTCTTGTAGAAATACGAGCAGCGACTGACACCCCACATGTCCGTGGGTCCAGGTCTCTGTCGGTGCACCATTTTGAGAACACAGACCATTTTGACGCATAGAGTCTTCTCGTGGAAGGGGCTCTAGCGTGTATGATGGTGTTTATTACTCCTTCTGGCAGAGCGACGGGTAGTCGTTGATCACCCACGCATGCAGCGCCCAGCGCTCTGGGTGGGGATGCCAGATTGTGCCGCGAGCTTGAGAGAGGAGATCTGCTCTCACTGGGATGGGCCACGGCGCTGTCAGTGACAGCTGCGTAAGCTCCGGGAACCATGTCTGATTCTCCCAACGCGGGGCTATGAGGAGCACCGAGTGACGCGTTTCCCTGATCCTCTGCATTACCTGTGGCAATAGCGAGACGGGGGGGAAGGCGTAAAGCGGGCGCCTGGGCCAGTCCTGGGCCAGCGCGTCCTCGCTTTCGAGAAAAATATTGGGCAGTGAGAGTTCTCTTTGGACGCAAAGAGGTCTATCTCTGCTCTGCCGAATAGGTGCCATAACGTCTGGACTGTTTGAGCGTGCAGGGACCATTCCCCTGGGGGAATATTGTCTCTGGACAGTCTGTCCGGGCCGTCGTTCAGGTGGCCTGGCACGTGCGTCGCCCTCAGCGAGCGCAGGTGGCACTGGGACCAACTCAGTATGTGTTTTGTCAGATGGAAGAGGTTCCTGGATCTGACACCGCCCTGACGGTTTAGGTAGGATACCACAGATCTGTTGTCCGAACGGACCAGGACGTGGTGACCCTGAATGACCGGGAGAAAGTGCACGAGCGCGTACTCGACCGCTATCATTTCCAGACAATTTATGTGAAGGAGCTTTTCCTGAACTGACCATAGGCCGAAAACCGGAGAGCCCTCGCAGACCGCGCCCCAACCCGTGTTGGACGCGTCTGTCGAGATGACTTTTCGGCGAGATACAGCTCCCATTGTCACTCACCGCTGATACCATTCGGCCACTGTCCAGGGCTGCAGAGCTGATATGCAGGTCTGATTCACCTTGATGGGCTGGCGGCCTGTGGCCCAAGCCCGGCGAGACGCGCGGTGTTTAGCCAATGCTGAAGCGGGCGATGTGCAGTAAACCCAGCTGAAGTACTGCTGCGGCTGAGGCCATGTAACCTAGCACTCTCTGGAATTTCTTCAGAGGCGTGAGGCTGTTCATCTGAAAAGATGCGGCTAGTCGCTGAACACGGCGCGCGCGCTGTGTAGATAAGCGAGCCGTCATTGCCACGGAGTCTAGTTCTATTCCCAGGAAGGAAATGGTCTGACTGGGCTGTAGTGAGCTCTTGGTCCAATTGACTGCAAGACCCAAACTGTTCAGATGGCTGAGGAGAACTGCTCTGTGAGACAGAAGCTCCATATGTGACTGAGCCATAATCAGCTAGTCGTCCAAATAGTTCAGAATTCGCAAACCTTGACTCCGCAGGGGTGCGAGCGCCGCATCCATGCACTTCATGAAAGTACGGGTGCTAAGGACAGGCCGAACGGAAGGACGGTGTATTGATAAACCTGGCCGTCGAGGCTGAATCTCAAGAATGGCCTGTGACGGGATTTATCTGAATCTGAAAGTATGCATCTTTCAGATCGAGAGAAATAAACCAGTCCCCTGGCGTACATGCGCGAGGAGTTTCCTGATTGTAAGCATTTTGAACGGTCTTTTGCAAGCACCTTGTTCAAAAACTCTGAGATCTAATATGGGTCTGAGGTCGCCGCCTTTCGTGGGAACAAGAAAATAACGGCTGTAAAGCCCCGACTCGCTCAGAGAGGGTGGCACTTTTTCTATGGCCCTTTTGCACAGAAGGCTTGCTATTTCTGAACGAAGCATGCACGCTGCTTCCGTGTTCACAGTGGTTTCGAGCCGCGCTCTGAAGCGAGGGTGCGGCGATCGAACTGTAGCAAATAGCCCTGTTGTATTGTGCTTAACACCCACTTGGATATCCCTGGAATAGCTTCCCACGCTTTGAAGCGTAACGCTAGAGGGTGAATGGCCAATTCGCTCTGATTGCCGCACACAGAGCGCTGAACAAAATGTGTGAGCGCGTTTAGTGTGTTCATGCATGATTGCTCGCAGACAGCATGAACAGGCTGTTTTGTGAGTGACTTCCGATTGGAATGAATGGGGAAAGAGTCACATCTGTTACGTGATGCTAAAGCATAGTCATGGGCACGGACTTACACACAGAGGAATGGTTGCTGGCCGTGTAACAGAGCGGGCAGAGAATGGGCGCACGCACGCATTTGTGGGCGCATTTATTGACTCTAGCGCCGAGCGGTTCAGTAATCGCTTTATGTGAGCGTGCTCTGGTGGGGACACGGAGACATGCAGTGCTTGTGTGCAGAAGTGAACACTGGATTGTGGGCACATTTTCTACACATAGGGCTGGTCGTGTGACAGAGCCGGCAGAGAATGGGCGCACAGACGCATTTGTGGCGCTTTCATTGACTCTGACGCCGAGCGGTTCAGTAATCGCTTTATGAGAGCTGCGTCTGATAGGGGCACGGGATGTGTTATGCTTGTGTGTAGGGGCTGAACACTGGGTTGTGGGCACTTTTTCTACACATAAGACATGTTTGCTCTTTACAAGATTTATTTGGGTCGCCGTGAAAACGGCGTTTGAGTGCAGGCAAGCGGGCAGTGTCACCGGCTTGTTGGCTGCTAAATTCACCAATGTAGTAGCCTGAGAGAAGGGACTGACAGGGGGTAAAGCTTTGACAGTGGTCCGGCCGCGGCGGACTGAGCCGTCGCTTGTTCAACACAGTTAGGAAGACTTCGGCTGCTCGGGTTTCAGCGTTACCTTAGATCGAGGCCCGCTGGGGCGGCGGTCTGCGGCGGCTGTCTGAGCGCGATCGAGGGCGGCCGCCCTGTCGACGCTGAGAAGTCTGAGATTGTTGAACTGGGCGCTGTGAAGAGGCTCGTGCAGGAGGCTAATCACGTGAGCGGCCTGCAGAGGAGCTAGCGCGACGCAGCAGGAAGAGGTTCATGGCTTGGGTGGCTTTCTGGACTTCTGAGAAGCGGTCAACAATGCCACTCACCGCGGAGCCGAAGAGACCGGTTGGAGAGAGCGGTGTGTTGAGGAACGTGGAGCGCTCTGCTTCTCCCATGTCGGCTAGTGTTAGCCATAAGTGTCTCTCGGTCACAGTCAGCGAGGCCATGCACTTCCCTAGAGCTTGGGCTGCAGCTTTGGTAGCGCGAAGGGCGAGGTCTGTCGCGCTCGAGATCAGTAACAGCCTCTGGGTGCCTGCCTTTCTCATCCCACTCCCGAAGAAGGTCTGCTTGTAGGATCTGTAAAACGGCCATTGAGTGCAGAGCAGATGCGGCTTGGCCGGGCGGCGGAATAGGCGTGGCCAACATAGGCGGAAGTCGCTCTGCAGGCCTTAGACGGGAGCACAGGCTTGGAACGCCATCTCGCGGAGGGCGGACAAAGGTGTGCTGCTACCGAAGTCCTCGACCGGGGATGGAGGAGTAGCCTCTCTCAGTGGCGCCGCCCACCGACGCTGAGAGAGGTGGAGACGCGTGAACGGGTCCTGGCTGAAAAAGGAGCGCTCCACCGACTTTGCAAGCTCCGTATGTAATTCCGCAGGAAGGGAGCAGCCCGGGCCGCGGGTGTAGAGCGGCGATGGCTTTGAAGAAAGCAGCCGCCGAGTCTGTTGGGTGCCTGCTCAGGGGCGGTGACCACTCGAGCCCGAGGCGGTCGACGGCCTGTGTGAGGAGGCGTGTTAACTCCCCTTCGACCCGGGCGCTGGTCCTGCTGGATTCCTGGGCTGAGGAGGAGGCTTGGGAGCCTGTCCACTCTCGCTGTCCGAAGCCATGATGGAACAGCTGCCCTTATCCTCCGCTCGTCATCCGGAGATGGCAGCAGTGCGCCACTCGGGCGGCAACTGCGCGTCCCGGGGGCGGGAGGGTGAAAGCGATGCTCGAGGGAGAGGCTCCGGCGAGGCAGTCGCTTCAACCACAGTTTCCGGCAGCCTTTGTGAGCGGGCGCTTCTTCCTGCGCTGGCTGAGGGTAAGGCGGCGCGGCGGTTTCTGCTTTGACCACTTCGAGTCGAGCCCGCAGGGGTCGACATCGGTAGCTCCTCGCAGAATCGCATCCGCCCTCAGTGAGGGCGAAGCTCTGCGTGCCCCAGTCCCAGGCAGAGAGCGCAGATGATGTGGCGGTCTCCTGTGCTGAGAAGGGCGCGACATGAGGCGCAAGTGGAGCGAGGCATCTTGAAAAGACGCCAGTACTCTTTTGTGAATAGTTCGTGAGAACTAGCTTGCTGAATAAAAGGATACGTCGCCGGATGGCGAGCTCGCAGGATGGCTGAAGGTGGCTGAGACGGCCGGCTTCTTCTAGCGCTGTCCACGCTTGCTAGATGCCCCTCAAATGGCGACGCGGCTTCCAGGTCAGCGATGCGGAGAGCTTCGCTGAAGAGATGAAAATCGGGGTTCCAGCCTACGAACTACGCTTATATGCACTCTAGTCACGCCCATTTTGGCGGGCTTTGATGCAGTGAGCGCGCGGACGCCTCTCATTGGATGCGAGTTCGCCCAAGCTCGTCTATAGGCTGCAGCAGTTGCCGCAGAGCAACCTATGAGCTCGCTTAGCTAGCTCGGCTCAAGGTCTGCAGCCGCCGCGACTGCGCTGACAATGGATACAAAAATTAAGGATAATTTTTTGGCTTCAATATCTCAGAAAAGATGAATCTTTCCCGTAGCGTAAGCTAGCTTACGCAATACGAGAGAACCTCTCGTAAGAGAACCGAACCGGTGGTCTCATATGGACTTCTATTCTTGGAATTTTAAGAGGTCGGGTGGTCTCAAGCCTATAAAAGGTGTGAGAGTGTAGGACCTTCCTAAGTGCTCCTGACTGACTGAGGGATTCTAAAGGGAGCGCTGTGATGAATATACTCTTCCTATCCCTGTCTGTGCTCAGAGCAGACAGAAAATAGTAGATCTTCAGAGATGTGTGACACAATGATAATCCTTCAGACACAGAGAATTACCAACTCTAGTTTGATTTCTCTCTGTAATATCTACATTTGAGCCCTTTAATTACAGGGAATTCCACTTGTCTTAATGTAAAACTTTACATTCTAAAATTGCACAAAAATAACTTTTTAGTACCTGTTTGGTGCTAGCAAACACCAAGGTTATTGGTTCAATTTCAAGGGAGCTCATATACTGAAAGAATACATTCAATATTCTGTAAGTGGCTTTGGATATGTTTTCCAGATGCATAAATGTAAATGGTAAGGCTGGGCGGTATATGAAATATGTAATGTACAAGGTTACATTAGAAGTGTGTCAATTTGTAGATATTCTGATAAATTATTCATAAAGTGGTAAATATTTTGCTGCAGTTATTAGTGGGCCGGACCATTTTACATTATTTAGCTGAACGGGCATAAAGAAACATGATGAAATGTGAAAATACAGAGCGATGTGTCCCCAACAAGTTAAGACGAGGAAGAATCTGTTATTAAGGGGGTGTTAGGCACAACAAGAAGCAGAGTTTAGTTGTTTACAGTTGCCAAGCAACGGCATGACGTGAAGCGTTAATGCAGGATTTAAGATGTGTAACAATCGGCTATTTCATGCTGGCTTCAAATGTGGTACTTCCCATCAGAATCCATTTCATAATATTAGTTTTTCTGTTTTTAATCGTTTGTTTTTTTAACTCGTGTTACATAATGTGAAGCTGTTTTTGCACTGATGCTAAACTCTTCATTTATTACCTTTTTGATTGCATCCATCAAATCACCCCCCCTACCTTTAGTTGAATTCATTGGTTATATCAAAAAAATTTTTTCTTTGAATTTCCAGCAAAAATCAATATGTTGTGATTTGGGTTGTCACGAAATCAAAATCTCAGTAGTCTGTAACATCCCACCAGGATTTCAAGGCACTGCTTCTTTATTATTGCGGCTAAAAATGACTGAATTTGCTGTAGCTTTTTTAAAATTTTTATTGCAATGCAATTTGCAACGTTTTTTTTGCCTGTTTTGCAGTGAAAACTTACAAATAATCATAATATATTTGTGTCAATGACGTTATAAGTGCAATTATCTGTATATATTTTATTGCATAATACCCTGAATATGCAGTTAGCAAGAAAAAAATTATAAATGCACACAAAAAGTCTATACATTTAAGAGGTGAAACCTGTGATTCAATATTATTTTATATTAAAATATTCTGCCTCAGATGATGCAAGTAAACTTTGGTTAAAAAAAAAAGGTTATAATAGTAGACCTAAAATGAAACCACAAATGAGGATTCAATGATTAGGCCTGTTGCCATTATTACTTCACCTGACCACAACCATTTTATCAAACAAGGATGATTTGTGATTTTAAATTATTTATCATGTTTGATCTTGTGAAGATTTTTTTTTTTTTTTATAATTTTTTTATATGTGATTAATCACATCATTTTTCATAGATAATCACAATTAATTGCAGATTTTGAAAGTGCTGAAATTTGACTCTAAATATACTCCTTTTCCTGTCAAAATGCATTTTATTTCCTTTTTAGGAAAGAAAACAAAACAATATGTAACAATATAATGCTTTATTAACATTTTCTAAAGCTTTCCACGGTATTAAGATAGAAATGCACTAAAATGGCACCAATTCAAGTAACATTAAACGTTTTCCAAGTCTAAGCGGGAAGTTGACAAATTGAAAGAACTAGTCCTCACATAGGTTGCATATTCATTGCAATTGGCATACAATATCTTAAACTCCTCCACAATATTTATCAGCTAGCAGACTGTGGCAATCCGCTTTGTTGCAGCACTCGTGACGGCACACCAATGACGGCAGAGCTGCCATGCAAGGTGCTAGCCTGCCATTGGGAACAACTTGGGTTTCAGTGTCTTACCCAAGGACACTTCGGCATGTGGGCCGGGAATCGAACCACCAACCCTGCGATTAGTGGACAACCCACTCTACCAACTGAGATACAGCCGCACCATGTAGAAATGTAGAATTCTTCTCCCGGTGGATACACTCACGTGGAGACATTTGTCTCTCGCACAAGCCTGTTGCAGAATCACATGGTAACATGATGGCTCAAGACGTATTGAATTGTAATAAACTTGATGCATATACTTTGTAACATACCTGAGGGTATTTGTGCCACCTGTTTGCAATCATAACTGCGTTTACATTTCGAGTCTTTTAAACGAATTTAACCATTCAGTGTGCGGGTATCAAATTTAGTCGGTACTTGATACTACAGAAACACTGTTATCATTAAATCTTTTTTTTTATTTTAGCATCGACTTGTTACCAAAGTACCGGTAATTTTGACATTCCCAATTGTGAGTGATCCCTGTACCATGATACATATTTTCTTCATCATATAAGATTTTGGTCATACCCAGCAAACCCTAGTCAAAGGTAGTCCGAAACACTCCATGAAAGGATTCATTTTATCTCATTTTATTTTTATGTTAACAATGAACCCACATAAAGCAGTGAAGTACAGCAAAATTTTGTCAGTGTAACTGGTGTTTTCCACAAAGAGTTAAAGTCAATGAATTCGATCGGATGTTTTAAAATAAGCATGCTCCCCTCTGGGTGGTGGGTTAATACAAGTGCGTCAGGCACGCATGCTGTTTACTGTCTGAGTAAATGACTTCATTAAATTCTGTATTCGGGGCCACTGAGAGCAGAGGGCACCTCCATCTCTGAACCGCAACCAAAACATCATCAAAACAGAAAGAGAGATACAGATCCTAAGGCTTAGAGCAAGTACATGAAAACAGTACTTTGATTTCACACGTATTTGCATTTCGAAATGTATTGGATGCATTCGCTGCATTGCAGCAAGGAGGATATTATGTTTAGGACTATACCCAGATAGCACACGTACATCTCCGAGATGTCTGTTTTAGATCTTTTCATCTGGAAAGAATCACAATGTAATTATCATCTGCTAAACATCTTAAAAAGATCAGTTACAAACCATCTAAATCATAAACGTCTCAAAGACGTCTGATGAATGTCTTATTGACATCTGAGAGGAAATGTCTTGTAGGCATATTGCAGATGAGCAAACAACCTAAAAAACATGTCTTCCAGATGTAAGCACACATATTGGACCTAGATTGAATATAACTTTGCATCAGCGTGGTCTTATCACACTTGTCCTCACGTGTTGTTTAAAGCATTGCTTCAAGTTCAGTACAAGTTGAGCTCAATTGCCAGCATTTGTATTATAATGTTGATTATCACAGAAAATAGTTTCAACATGACACTCAATCCATGATTTATTTTTAGGCAAAAACGAAGTTATATACGCAGTTATATCAAAGTTAGGCAGTTACTATGGATTTGAATGGGCCAGTCCATAAACAGTAAAATATCCACTTTTTCAAAAGTATAACCACAAAAACATTAAATATGTTAACATGATTAGCTTTTTTTTTTTTTTTTAAATAAACATGGGATGAGTCAAATTATTTCTGTGATAATCAACATCATGCCACAAATTCTGTCAACTGAGCTTCAATTGTATTGAACATGGAATATTCCTGAAAAGTTAGTTCAACTCTTACAGTGGCAAGTAAAAGTATGTGAACCCTTAGGAATTAGCTAATTTTTAAATACTATATTATTATAATATTAAATACCCTTGAATTTAATAACTGGTCGATCCTCCTTTGGCAGCAATAACCTCAACCAAGTGTTTCCGGTAGCTGCGGATTAGACCTGCACAATGTTCAGCAAGAATTTTGGACCATTCTTCCTTACAGAACCGCTTCCGTTATCTCATATTCTTAGGATGTCTGGTGTGAATGGCTCTCTTGAGGTTCAGATCTGGGCTCTGACTGGGCTACTCAAAAAGATGTATTACATTTTTTTGAAGTCATCCTGTAGTGGATTTACTTTGATGTTTAGGGTCATTGTCCTGCTGCATCACCCAACTTCTACTGAACTTTAGATGGCGCACAGCCACCCTGACATTATCCTGTAGCATATCTTGATAAACTTCTGAATTCATTTTTCCCTCAATAATGGCAAGCGGTCCGGGCCCCAAAGCAGCCTATTCCTTCAAGTCTTTAGCTGGCACTCTATGGTTCTTTTTTTTATACCTCATTGAGCATTCTGCGGTGTGCCCTTTGAGTCATCTTGGCTGGATGGCAACTTCTAGGGTGAGTAGCTACAGTACTAAATTGTCTCCATTTACAGAAAATGTGTCTAACTGTGGATAGATGAATATTTAAGCTCTTCGAGATAACTTTTTTTATGCAAAGCAACATTTCTTGAGTCTTCTGAGATCTCTTTTTTTGCAAGGCATGGGCCCCGTCAGCAGATGCTTCTTGTGAATAGCAAACTTTAAATGTTTGAGTTGTTATTATAAGCCAAAGTAGCTTCAAAACACACCTCCAATCTCGTTTCATTAATCGGATGCCAGGTTTGCCAACTTCTGACACTAATTAGCTTTTGTTGACATCATTAGCCTAGGGGTTTTTCATACTTTTTAAAACCTACACTGTGAATGTTTGAATGATTTATTAAATATGTACAAGAACAAAACAATAATGTGTGTGTTCTTAGATAAAACAGATTGTTCTTGTTCATTGTTGTAACTTGGATGAAGATATTTATACATAAATGCATGTAATTCCTAAGGGTTCACATACTTTTTCTTGCCACTGTAAAAATTTTAAACAGCATAATGGTGGGTTAATGGCACAGACATATTAAAGTAACTCTATCGCCCCTTTGAGTTTTGAGATTTGTTACTGTCACAATATTGCAAGAATGCATATACGGTACCACGCACTTCCAATGAGTTGACCAAGCATTTGTGTCTATGTTTGTGGTGTACTTGTGTAAAGTATGTGTCTGGTCTTGGAGAGTACAAGGTTTCTAATCTAACAAGCTACTGTCTGCTTCCTATGAGTCTGTATGCTGATGAATTTTCTGGTGGGAGTGCATTCTCGTGGAGTCAGGTACACACAGTGGGCCTTAATTTTGAAATGTGAGAACAAATTTGTGTAAACGCATTCTTGCGTAAATTGTCCCATTGAATCGTACTGGAGTGGTGGTGGCGTAGTGGGCTAAAGCACTAAACTGTTAAGCAGAAGGTTGTCTGTTCGATCCCCACACCCACCACCATTGTGTCCTTGAGCACATGTAATAAGGGCTCTGCAAGTCACTTTGGATAAAAGTGTCTGCCAAATGAATAAATATAATATCCTGAGTTTTTGAATAGAATGGGACAGTTTACACTGGAATAGGTTTACTAAAGATTTACACACAAAGTTGTTCTGCTTGTGTTTCATGAATAAGGACAATTTATTGTATTCGAAAAGTCTAGTGAGAAATTGTGCCATTTTAGCATTACTTTTCCATTAAATCAATAAAATGATGTTTTAATGAAAGTGTTGATCATGTCAGCAGTAATTAATCAAATAATGATCAAACAATGGAAAAGCATTATAATAGTGCACATATCTAAACAATTGCACTTTTAGCTTTTCAATAACTGATTTGGGTGTCTGGATCACAGTAGTGTTGCTGTACAGTCCCAGTGAAGTATGCTAGAATGTGTTGGTCTGCTGCACCCTCGACACCTTGTTATTCAGAACCAGCCTGCGAGATGGAGAATTGTGCCGCGCAAATTACATTGTTAATGAACTGGTTTGTAAACTTTCTAACTAACAAACTATGCTATCAATGTCATATTCATGTGAAGTGAATTCCCCCTATGTGTTCTGATGTCTGCGGTGTGTATCATGACCATTAGCATGTGTCCTCTCAGCTTGCATGATGAAGACACCTCGGCCTGTCTTCACAGCCTCCAGTCAGTGTGCAGCAGTTGCTATATATTGTTGGCATGCAACAAGCTATCGGTTGTGATATATTGTGGAATATACAGGATTCTGGATGGAGTCCTCTTTTAATATTCATCTTGTACAAAGTGTGCGCAAAACCAATATGTCCAGACATATATTTCTCTCCCTGCTTGTTTTTCTAAATACCACACAGAACAATATCCCAACTGTCTTGCAGACATGTACAGTATCTCACAAAAGTAAGTACACCCCTCACATTTTTGTAAATATTTGATTATATCTTTTCATGTGACAACACTGAAGAAATGACACTTTACTACAATGTAAATTAGTGAGTGTACAGCTTGTATAAGAGTGTAAATTTGCTGTCCCCTCAAAATACCTCTGGCAACAAAAGTGAGTACACCCCTAAGTGAAAATGTCCAAATTGGGCCCAAGTGTCAATATTTTGTGTGGCCACCATTATTTTCCTGCACTGCTTTAACCCTCTTGGGCATGGCGTTCACCAGAGCTTCAAGTTGCCACTGGAGTCCTCTTCCACTTCTCCATGATGACGTCACAAAGCTGGTGGATATTAGAGACCTTGTTCTCCTCCACCTTCCATTTGAGGATTCCCCACAGATGCTCAATAGGGTTTAGGTCTGGAGACATGCTTGGCCAGTCCATCACCTTCACCCTCAGTTTCTTTAGCAAGGCAGTGGTCGTCTTGGAGGTGTGTTTGTTCCCTCAATGAACTGTAGCTCCCCGGTGCCGGCAGCACTCATGCTTGACTGTATGCAAGACACACTTGTCTTTGTACTCCTCACCTGGTTTCCACCACACACGCTTGACACCATCTGAACCAAATACATTTATCTTGGTCTCATCAGACCACAGGACATGGTTCCAGTAATCCATGTCCTTAGTCTGCTTGTATTCAGCAAACTGTTTGCAGGCTTTCTTGTGCATCATCTTTAGAAGAGGCTTCCTTCTGGGACGACCATGCAGACCAATTTGATGCAGTGTGTGGCGTATGGTCTGAGCTCTGACAGTCTGACCCCCAACCCCTTCAACCTCTGCAGCAATGCTGGAAGCACTCATACGTCTATTTCCCAAAGACAACCTCTGGATATGACGCTGAGCACGTGCACTCAACTTCTTTGGTCGACCATGGCGAGGCCTGTTCTGAGTGGAACCTGTCCTGTTAAACCGCTGTATGGTCTTGGCCACCGTGCTGCAGCTCAGTGTCAGGGTCTTGGCAATCTTCTTATCTTCCCATCTATATGTAGAGCAACAATTCTTTTTTTCAGATCCTCAGAGTTCTTTGCCATGAGGTGCCATGTTGAACTTCCAGTGACCCAGTTTGAGGGAGTGTGAGAGCGATAACACCAAATTTAACACACCTGCTCCCCATTCACACCTGAGACCTTGTAACACTAATGAGTCACATGACACTGGGGAGGGAAAATGGCTAAGTGGGCCCATTTTGGACATTTTCACTTAGGAGTGTACTCACTTTTGTTGCCAGCGGTTTAGCTGTGTGTTGAGTTATTTTGAGGGGACAGCAAATTTTACACTGTTATACAAGCTGTACACTCACTCCTTCACATTGTATCAAAGTGTCATTTCTTCAGTGTTGTCATATGAAAAGGTATAATCAAATATTTACAAAAATGTGAGGGGTTTACTCACTTATGTGAGATACTGTATACTCTGTGACAACCCAAAGCTATGTAAACCGTAATGAAGAATCTGATAGTGGGACACTATTGTTTTTCCAATCAGCTTTTTGGAACCTTCAGACTAAGTGTTGATGATTTGCGTTGTCCTGTAGAAATACTGTGATCACGAAACACCATGAAATGATGTATGTGAGAAGCATGCATGCTGTTTCATTGTGTTCGAACCACAGTTCCTCTACCGCTTTCCCTCCTGCGTGTGCACTTTCATTAACACTTTACTTGCGTCATATTCATGTGTGAACAATCTCGAATATGTCTCATGCGACACTCGCACCCCCCGGCAAGCCACACACACACACTATGTTCTCATCTGACACTCTATTGACCTGTGTTACGTGCTGCATTAGTGCTGAGACTGCAGTACATCTGCCAATGATGGATGAGGTGGAGTTAACAGCCCCTGTGCACAAATGCTGCAATCATTTACATGACCTATTCACTCCACTCTCACTGAGAAAAGAGCATCTTGCAGGGGTCTCTTCCCTCTCACCTCCTTTCCTCTATCCAGGTTTTAACTGGGATTTTGGAAGTAGTGGATCCCTAAAATCAGGCAAGATATGACATGATATCAACCCCCCATTAACCTACCTCAAAAATAACAACCTATGTTAAAACCCTTTTGTGATCATTCTATATATATACATATATTTGCTAGAAAAAAACCTTAAAGGAATGCTCTGGGTTTAATACAAGTTAAGCTCAATTGAAAGTTGAAAATTTAGACTCTTTCCTCCTTTTTAAAAAATTCCAGTGAGGCACTTATAATGGATGTGAATGGGGGCCAATTCGTTAACATTATAACGCTTTTTTAAGTAGAAAGGATATGTGTGTAAACATGTATTTAGTGTGATAAAATCACTTACAAACCTTTTCTGTGTAAAGTTATTATGATGATATAATGTCAACAAACATTGTTTTTTGCAGCATGTATTCTGTAATCTGAAGTGGAATACATTTCAAAAGTAACCCTCCAAACCTGTCTACCGGCCCAATTTTCCACTGAACCGAACAATGATCTAACTGAGAGCATTAATACATAAACCGTCCACAAATGCGTACAGCACATTTTTTATGTTTTTAAATTTTACTGACGACGAGGCTGGTGCTGTTGTGCAAATCCAATGCAGGTGAATGAGAAACAAGCGAGTATGAGATCGCAATATTTCAACATTTTGTTACCAAGGTAGTTTGGGGTATGGAAAAGGGTTTTGGGAGGGAAACCGCTGAAAATACACCTTCACCATCTCTGCGCTAGGTTTGTGTACATGACATGCTCTTGAAGGGGTGGGGTTAAAACTGACTACAAATAGTTGACTATTGGCTTAACTGCAGAGAGCTCTCTCATATCTCATTAGAGAAGAGTCCGTTGTATCAGCAAAAGAGCAAGTTATGAAATACAAGGTAACATTTTTTTTAAATGTATGCATGGATGAATTGGAACAGTAAGACAAGTAATATGCATTAACTATCCAGAACTGACCCAGACCCGTCTATTATTTGAAAGTTTGGACCCGGACCCGTGCAGAACCGAGAAATGCCATTAATGTACTACCTGGAACCGACTCGGTCCCATCTATTATTTGAAATCTAGACCCGGACCCTGCCGGGACTCACAGACACGATTGAACCCGATCGGCACAGATCCCACAGCTAAATGCTATTAACAAGTTAATTTACAAGTTGTGAAATAAAAAAAATAAATCTCCCCTGTACCTGACCGTGACGCTTACAATCCATCCTCCTTGCCAAGAAAGTTGGTATAATAACATCCATGTTGTTCCTCTCTTGCTGATTGAAAGAGCATGTATAATCCACTCACTATTTCTGCTTCAAAAGTCCACATGCTGTCAGAGTGGAGGATAACAAACGCGACTTTGCAGCTTTGCAGTTTTTTTGGATCTCGCATAATAAAATAACATCCTCTGTTTGCCCTTTTGAACTATAATAACTATTGTTCGTTCAGTGCCATGGCTACTGATGTTAGCATAACTAAATTTATGTCATTCGTGCTCTCTTGAGACGTATCTGACCATTGATTTTAGATATACAAAGCGAACAAACGCCAACCACAATATCTCAAAAATAATGCACTTCGGTTTACATCATCTGTCAAACACCAATATGGCGGAATAAGTCCCGCCTTATAAATAAAAGAGCCAAATGTAAATTGGTAAATTCATTGCATCACTGCAGATGTTAAACAGACCTGGGACCCGAAGTACAAGAATGGGACCTGACCCGGCTGACCATTTAAAATATGGACCCGAACCCTTACGTGGGTCGGGTCCCGGGTCCTCGGGTTCAGGTGGACCCATGAAGACCTCTAGTCATGTGTAAACAAGACTTTTTTGAAAATACTGGTACATTTTGCTCTGGCAAGTTTCCTAAATGCAAAGTTGTATCATTACCTATAATGTTTCTAATTTATGGTATACGTGAACGTCACATTTGGTACCTTTAACAGTAAAGGCAACTCAACGATTTTCCTGTAATTTACCTGTTTGCTTGTGTGAATGGGCTAATGATATGGGATTTATATGGGATCTTTTATATGTTTATAAGCCTTTTTTGCTATCTTGACTATGCAACATTATTTTTTACACTTTTATTATTTCCATTTAGAATTGTGATTTCCCTGGAGTCCATGACCCTATCAGAACAGATCTTTGACTCATTTTTGGGTCCTTATATACCAGTTTTAAAAAAATCTGGCCTAGAGCATACAGGTTATAAAGTTATTTATTATTTTTTGAGTAAAGGTGCTGAAATGCCATTCCAGATTATACTGGCTCAATTCAGCCCCTGCTTTAGACCCCATGTTCCTGTAACATCCCACGTTTTTCTCTTCCAACCTGTCACTACGGGTGCTAATCCAGAATTGCGGGAACAACACATTGCTCACCCCAGGCTCACAGCAGCACTATCAGTCTCACACACACACACACACACACACACACACACACACACACACACACACACACACAGGATGCTGTCTCATAAATACTGTCCCTGTCGCTTCCTCTGTCAAACTCCACCGCTGGGTTTGAATGTGATCTAATCATCAGGAAATTCGAAACAATGGCTGCTGATGGATGCCATTGTTGATGGATTATTTTTTTTATTCATAATGCTTTGGTCTAACGGCACTGTTTTAAATGGTTGTCAGTCCTTGAAGCTGTCTGCTGTTACACTCTGTAGAGAAAGTAGTTCTTGGAATAAACAAAGTGAAATCTCAGTTATCAATATAAATGTTAATATAAAATCAAAATCAACCCAATTTTCTTTCTTAGGGAATATTTTACCTAAATATTATGTTATCATTTTCTCACCCTTATATTGTTCCAAACCAGTAAGACTTTTTTTTAGTGGAACACACAAGGTGAATTTTTGAATAAAATGGTGCTCTCTTTTCACATAATGAAGGTGAATGGGGTCTGTCAAGTTCCAAAATTACAAATAAACATACCATAAAAGTGTTATAAAAAGTAATTCATATGACTCATGCATGTCTTCTGAAGTCATAGTTCATTTAGATCGCTACCACTTTGTTTGTATAACTGAACAGAATTATGATCCAAACATTTTTAAATATGGTGTGCCACAAGGTTCGGTCTTAGGCCCTTTTTTGTTCTCCTTGTGCATGCTCCCTTTAGGGGATAGTATTAGGAAGCATGGTATTATTTCCTGCTGCTAAATTCTGATAAAACTGAATTTCTAATCAATTAAAACCTCTGGCTTGATAGTTCAAATTCTATATCATACAATAGCTTTGTCTGAGAAACACACCAGGATTTGAACAAGGGATGTGCATAAGTAACCAATTAATCGAGTATGCCTGCCATGAACAAAATTAAAACTGCTTCTCTCACCTAAATCATACCGTTAGTTCTTTCAAAAAGAAAAATCTGCCATTATTTAAATAGTTTGTATCGCTTCAGAAGACTTAGAATGTATGTTTCTGTGTGAGTGCAAATGCATTCATCTAGATCTTGTTGTATATGCATAGTGCTAAGTTTTACATAATCATTTTTTTTTTCAAATGTTTAAAGTTTAACTTATATTCAAAATTTCAAGTAATCGATTACTTGAGTGCTCGACTACAAGATTACTCTAAATACTCATCCCTAATTTGCTGAAATGACTCAAAATAGCACAAAATTTTACCTTTTATGTCGAAAACATTTGATCACGAGACACCATTTGTCATCAATGTTGTTGGTGCACCTTTTTGTAGTCCATACAATTTATAGTCCTTTTTAGCATTTCAGCAGGGGGGTTGATTATCAGTGAATAATAATTTCAGCCTATTTAGCAAACAGGTTTAGAACAAAATGAGGGTGAGCAAACGATGACAGAATTGTACATTTTTGTCTGAACAGTTCCTTTATTACACGTTCCTTGTCTTGCACAATTCATGCAGTTCATGTTAATCTACAGCCAAATAGCTATTCAGCCCTTGTTTTAGGCTAAAGTTGTTGGTAATGCTGCCTTATGTGAAATGTGCCAAGTTAATTGGAACTTTAATTATAATGTTAATATAATAAAGGTTACACCAATAACTGCAAATAATGATATATTTGAAAAAGAAGTGTTAGAATATGTCAGAATGTTCTCGTGTGAATTTGACCTTCACTTTCAATGTTCCAGTCAAAATTTCCCTTCAAAAGTGGGTGCTGGCTGTACCATGTAAGTACAGGTAATGATTCGGGACCATAGTTTACTGTATATCAAAGTACCATGGTATTACCATCTGATTATTCTGATACCTTAACTGTAGCTTGGTTCCACCAAAGTGCTCAATAAACTTTGATATTAACTTAATATGCACCTCATGTGTGCTGCACCTACCTAGCGTGGGTTGATAAGAGACTATTTTGTTCTGATCAAGCTTTCTAGAAGAACAGAGCACAGTAGCTGTTAATTTAGCCCCTTCATCTGACGCAACCTTTTTAGTACTGCTAAATCAACAGTTCAGATCTCTATGGGTAGTTAAGTGTGCAGCCTGCGTATAAAATCAAAGTGTTCTCCTCTGAAAGGATTGGATGAGCCAGAAGTCGACATGACAGACCGCACAAAAAATCGAGGTATGTTTTTAAAGTGCCACAGTAACAGTGTTTATTGTTTTCAGGAAGTCAACCTGCGATTGATTCCTTATAGTTTTTTCTGTGCAATAAACAGGAAAATGAGCCTGTATTAAAATATCAAAACTGTGACAAAGTGTAATTTCTGTTCTCTTCTTTTTGATAGATGCACAAAGGTTGAAAAGATAAATGTGTTGCGAACAAAGCAGTTACCACTCTGTTAGACAAATCTTGTTATAATGCCCAGCTGGCTTGCTTGAAGTTGGTGCCATCAAGATGACAGTTCCTTTCCTGTTCTCCATGGGCACATAATCCCTGAAGCTTTCTAATTGGCAGTGAATGGGCAGAACAGAAATGTGGCACGTTGCTGCTCGTGTTTTAATGATTTAGTGGCATCTGTGGAGTATTGTGTAGATAATGGCTGCACAGTCATCTGTTACCATTGCCCGCCCACTCTCTCAAAAGCCTGTTGTCTGAGATACTGTCTTTTACTTTATCTTTTCAAACAGTTTTTACTTGGCAGTACCACATCCAGAATGGGTTTTAAGCATTTAACAAGTGGCTCTCAATTTTGTGAGAGTGTGTTTAAAATCAAATCTTTTCATAACCATTTTCCACCCTCTCTAAGAAACTTCTGTTGCCATATTTTTAAAAATACATGACACCTTTTCCACCCTCTCTCTGACCCCAGGCCAGAAAAATACTCTATGCACGTATGCAAACACCGGCTCAAATGCTTGGTCCCAGTGCACATTCTTAAGTTACTGTGGTGGTAGTCTTGGCCTCAGATTAAGTTTATTGTCTATGAATATTTGAATATAGTATTTATAAACCATATATTATATAGAATATAATATATGGTATTTTAATAAGTTTTATTTTATTTCCAATTTTAGTTATTTTACAAACTGTGGAATACAGTGAAAAAAAAAAAAGACTAATGGTACTGAGAATCATAATTGAAAACAATGGGAATTGCGTGAGAATTTTAGATAAAATGTGCTAAAATGTAATTTTGCAAATATTCAAAATATCTCAATGGTCCTAAATGTATGCTGCTTTATTTCATGCAGCATTTAATTCTGCATTAAAATTTTCAAAATGTTCTTCTATTTCTATTACTATTGCTCATAGTGTTTGAGATAAGAACTTGGGCTGTGAAACAATACAACTTTTTTTGCTTAATTTTGCACACTTTTCTGTGATTTAATCATAGTACATAAATACAATCATAAATATATTTTATTGGTTAGTCGATTTATTTTAATTAGTTAATTATGTACATTTTAAATTATAATTTTTTTTGCAGTTAGAGTTAATTGGATACATTTTGACAGGTATAAATCTTTGACAAAAGTATATGTTTACGTGTCAAAAAATCAGTAGATATGCTGCAATTAAAAGTTGAGCTAAATCTTCTGCAATTTTCCTTTTGGAATTTTTTAATAATATGATCAAATGGTCAGATTAAATTTATATCAATCTTTATTGGCAAGATAAACATACATACATAGACACTATACATACAGATATAAAACATTGAATGCACAAAACTGTTATTTTCTCTGCTGACCGTTCAGTACAGCCTGGTCTCATGAAATAAACATGAGCTTAGCAACATTTTTGCAAAACATCTGTTACATATGTAACCTTGATTGCCTGAGATGATGGGAATGAGACATTGTGTCCCTAAGCTGACACTACGGGAATTGTCCTACATGACCTAGTTGAAACCTTTCTACAATAATGCCAGGATTGGCTATGGTGTTTAAGCACCACCCTTTTGGGTGCAAAGCTGTCCGGTATAAAAGTAGGCAGCCAAAAAGAACTATTCCTCAGAATTTCGTGACTGAGGGATAAAGAGCACATTGCTTGCACCTCAAAAAATCCTGAGTTCATAGTGCGGCAAGCTTACGCAATGTCTCGTTCCCTTCATCTCAGGAAACCGGGTTACATACGTAACAAAGACTTTCCCTTACTATTCATTACACTTGACGTTGCACCACTAAACTGACGATATGGGGAACAGATTCCCATCACACCGCACTACACGACATAACCTTCCCAGAGAGGAAACATGATGCCCCAGTCCCGCAGAATGGCAACCGTCATGAGTATGCCGCAAGTGAATGCCCCTCATGGTGAGCCAGGAGGGAAACACTCAGAATATATATATATATATGAACTATGGTCATATAGTATGAATTAACCCCTTCACAAACTCAGTCGGGAAGGAAGTGTTTTATAATGGTGCTCTATTATACATGCATTCAGCTGCATCCTTACTGAAGAAACTGGACTCTGTTTATCATGCTGCACTACGCTTTGTTTTTGGTGCAGAGTCACGTACTCATCATCATTGTATTTTGTATGAATCGTTAACTTGGTCATCCTTATATCACAGGAGAAAATTGCATATGTTTGTATTTATTGCCAAGGCACTTTTAGGTAAATTACCCCCTTATGTTTCTAATCTTTTAACCTAATGTACAAATAGCTACTGCACAAGATCTTCAACTCATATTCTGCTGAAAGTCCCAAGGGTACATTCTGAATTTGGTAAAAATGCTTTTTCATTTTATGCTCCTTGGTCAGGGGTTTTTTGGACACTTCCAGTATTTTTCTTTTAAACTTTATTGTGAAACTTATATGTGCTGCGTCTTGACCAGGACTCCCTCCCAAGAGATTGTATTATCTCAATGGGGCTTTCCTGGTTAAATAAAGGATATAATAATAATAATAATAATAATAATGAAAGTGCTTGTGACTTTGGGAGATACAAAGGCCTGAATGCAGGTGGTTGTGTAAAATGACAGGGAGCCCATACTTGAGGGGCATAAATGTATGCTTGGCCAACGAAACAGCAAGCACTCTAGACAGAGAGGACTTGCGATGTGTGAGATGTCACATCTAGGTTGTATAACCTAACAAATGTGTTTCAAGAAGATCATCCTGCTGCAAAACATATATTTTGTAAGGACACACCATTCGTCCATGCCGATGAAGAGGCCATGCCTCTAGTTGAAATGTGCTTTAACACCAATTGGGAAATTTACACCGTGCGACTCCTAAGCCAGGGCGATTGCATCAAGGATCCAGTGAGAGAGTCTTTGCTTGGAGACGGACATTCCTTTCGTTCATCCTTCATAGCACACAAGAGCTGGTCAGATAGTCTGAACTGGCGAGTGTGCTTCAACGTATGTATGTAGTGCTCACACAGGGCATTATAAATGCAAGGATTCTTCCTTATCCTAATTAAATGGAGAAGGAAAAAAGGCTTGGAGGGGAACCACCTGCACTCTGAAGGGCATGGTTAGAACCTTAGGTAAATAGCCTTTTCTGGGTTTGACAGTGGCTTTGGAAAGATCCGGATCAAATTCCAGACATGGATTGTCAACTGACCCATTCTACTGAGGCCAGAGCCAGCAGTAATGCGATCTTAATAGAAAGCAAACTCAATTCAACAGAGTCCAGAGGTCGAAGGGGGGGCTTGTGATTGCTTTAGGACCAAAACTAGTTCCCAATTCGGAACTGTAGACGGGCGAGGAGGATTCAGCCACCTCGCTCCCCTAAGGAACTTTATGATTTTTCATATTTGCCTATAGAGGTGCCAGCTTCTGGTATGTTATACACAGATATAATCTCCACATAAACTTTGAGTGCTGACGGAGTGAGCCCTGTGTCCAGTCGCTCTTGAAGAAATGTGAGAATTTCAGGTATGGAGCAGTTCACTGGGTCTTTGCTTTGTGAAAAGCACCAATTAGTGAAAGCATTCCATTTCAGTGCATAGAGTTGTCTTGTAGATGGCACTCTAGTCTGTTAAATGGTGTTCAGAAAAGAGTCAGTTTTGTTAAATTTGCGCTCCCCTTTCAGGGACCACACATGCAGGTTCCACAGCTTGGGCTGGGGATGCCAGATTGTGCCCTGCGCTTGAGAGGAGAACCCTCTTCAGTGGCATTTCCCATGGAGGGCCATCCAAAATATTTTTTTTTTAACCATTTTTGTAAACCAGGACTGTTGGGTCACTTCGGCGCAACCAATAGAATCGCTTCCTTGTCCTCTCTGACTTTGTAAGTGACAGAGTGAAAGAGGCACACCATGTGAAATGCGTATTTGCATTTCACAGGACATTTGTTGGCCATTGCTTCCACTCCTAGTGGAGATTGAGACTTTGAGTACCAGAGGGGACACTGGATATCTTCGCTTTGCCGAATATTTCCCAACTCCTAAGGACAGTCTGAGAATGAAGTCTCCATTCGCCTGGCATCGCCCCTTGGCAAGACAATAGGTCAGCACCGTAATTCCGACGTCCTGGGACTTATGTCGCTCTCAAGGAGAGGAGATAATGCTCGCTCCACAGGACGAGGTGAAGTGTCAGTCTTATCATTGGTAGAAACCGAATTCCGCCTTAAGTGTTTATGTATGCCACAACTGTTATGTTGACTGAACGAATTAGAACATAATTTGTTGTGTTGAACTGAAAAGCTTTCAAGGCTAGGAAAACAGCTGACAGCTCCTGGCACCTGTCCGAGCTGAAAGCCAGGAGTTCATCGCACACTGCCCCCCAACCTGTGTTGGAAGCATCCGTGTTCACCACTTTCCACCTGAAAATCTTCCCCAGCATGACATTTTGCTGGTAGAAAGCAGGAGCTGTCCCCAGTTTTAACTGAGACAGACACTGGAGAATGGCCTCAACTTAATCGCTTTTTTCCCTTGCATAAGGACACTTACGGAATGGCATATTTAAAAAGACACGGACACGTAAGCGACTCTTAGTTATACAGGCGTATGCAAAAGTTTAGGCATCCCTGACAATTTCCATGATTTTCATTTATAAATAATTGGGTGTTTGGATCAGCAATTTCATTTTGATCTATCAAATAACTGAAGGACACAGTAATATTTCGGTAGTGAAATGAGGTTCATTGGATGAACAGAAAATGTACAATCAGAATCAGCTTTATTGCCAATATGCATCAAAACGAAATTAGGGAGGTGCATAAATTTGGGCACCCTTGTCATTTTGTTGATTTGAATACCTGTAACTATCTAGCACCTGATTAATTGGAACACACAATTGGTTTGGTGAGCTCATTAAGCCTTGAACTTCATAGACCGGTGCATCCAATCATGAGAAAAGGTATTTAAGGTGGCCAATTGCAAGCTGTTGTTCTCTTTCACTCTCCTCTGAAGAGTGGCAACATGGGGGCCTCAAAACAACCCTCAAATGACCTGAAAACAAAGATTTTTCAACATTATGGTTTAGGGGAAGGCTACAAAAAGCTGTCGCAGAGATTTAAGCTGTCAGTCTCCACTGTGAGGAACATAGTGAGGAAATGGAAGACCACAGGCACAGTTCTTGTTAAGGCCAGAAGTGGCAGGCCAAGTAAAATATCGGAGAGGCAAAGGCGAAGGATGGTGAGAATGGTCAAAAACAGTCCACAGACCACCTCCAAAGACCTGCAACATCATCTTGCTGCAGATGGTGTCACACTGTGCATCGTTCAACAATTCAGTGCACTTTGCACAAGGAGAAGCTGTACGGGAGAGTGATGCAGAAGAAGACTTTTCTGTACACACGCCACAAACAGAGTCGCTTGAGGTATGCAAATGCACATTTGGACAAGCCAGCTTCATTTTGGAAGAAGGTGCTGTGGACTGATGAAACAAAGACGGAGTTATTTGGTCATAACAAGGGGCGTTATGCATGGCGGCAAAAGAACACAGCATTCCAAGACAAACATTTGCTACCCACAAAACTAAGTTGAAGTTACGCAAGGGCTGGATATTTCAACAAGACAACGACCCAAAACACTGCTCAAAATCTACGCTGGCATTTATGCAGAGGAACAAGTACAATGTTCTGGAATGGCCATCCCTTTCCCCAGACCTGAATATCATTGAAAATCTGTGGGGTGAATTGAGGTGGGCTGTCCATGCTCGGCAACCATCAAACCTAACTGAACTGGAGATGTTTTGCAAGGTGGAATGGTCCAAAATACCTTCATCCAGAACCAGACACTCATTACAGGCTCTAGGAAGCGTCTAGAGGCTGTTATTTCTGCTAAAGGAGGCTAAACTAAATATTGATGTGATATTTCTGTTGGGGTGTGCAAATTTACGCACCTGTCTAATTTCATTTTGATGCATATTGCACGTTTTCTGTTCATCCAATTTCACTACCGAAATATTACTGTGTCCTTCAGTTATTTGATAGATCAAAATGAAATTGCTGATCCAAACACCCAATTATTTATAAATGAAAATCATGGAAATTGTCAGGGGTACCTAAACTTTTGCATACATATATACACACACACACACACACACACAATATCAACAATAGCTTATAAGGATACAAAACTCCTGCCGAATCTCTGCAGGGATTCAGGATGCTGAAGTGTCCTATTCACCAGCAAAAGCGGCGAGGCGGATTAAATGTTTGCCGGAACACTGCAGGGTAGCGGAGCGTCTTCTCGCTGCCATGAAGATCCAGCCCGCTCGTGTATGTCGATGGCGAAGTAGTTGAAGGCTTCTAGACGAGAGATGAATCGCTGTCTTGAAGGAAGAAAATTCTGAGGAATGGTTTTAATAAAACGTACTTCCCTAACCTAAAACTTGACCCTAAAATTAACCAATAGTGTCTGAAAAGAGAAATGAGAGTTTAATAAAATAGACATCCTTAAACAACAAATGTAAGAATGGTTCTTATGTGTTTTCATAACCACATAAGCCGCATTCTCCGGGAGAGACCAGGTATGTTCAAACGCTTTCTCCTAATCTCTTAAGCAGCATAAGGAAATCTGCGTTCTTGTTTACATGATGTTTCAGAATGTTGCTTTCTAAAAAATGAAACTGGAATAAACAATTTTTTTTGGTTTAATGCATGTGGTCAGTAAGTGGCCATTTTTGGGAGAAGCAAAGAGATAGGATGTGCAGTTGAGTTGAATGTTTACCTTCTGCAAATTTATATATGCCAATTTTAGCCACAGGAAGTGGGGAAAAATAAGTGAAGTTTCAGGAAGTGATAAAAACAGACACTGCGTTAATTGCATTAAATTGTCAACTATTAATCACAGAAAACACGTACAATTTTACAGCATAATTTGAACAGATCTCTGCAAGAAACACAACTAGAACTGTTTGCTCTACAGACATGAATGATACATCAAATTAATGTGGCATGTTAAGGAGAGATCTTCTATATTTTACATCTTTTGGATGATAAAAAGGGGAGAAATATCCTGTAGACAAAAGCTATATCTAAGGGCCAGAATTTATAGTAACTCTTATAACTTCTTGGCCAGTTAGCAACAACTCAGAACACCCTAGCAACCACATATTGTAGCAAACAGTACAACACCCTAGCATTGAGTTGCCATGGTGGCGACCCTAGCAACCACATATTGTAGCAAACAGTACAACACCCTAGCATTGAGTTGCCATGGTGGCGACCCTAGCAACCACATATTGTAGCAAACAGTACAACACCCTAGCATTGAGTTGCCATGGTGGCGACCCTGGCGGTTTTACATGGGCAAGCACCACTCACATTTTCTTCAAACATGCTGTTAACACACTAGAGTCAGTATGCTGATGTACACTCACCTCTCTACACTTGTGATTGAAGTATGTCTTTAGTGTGCCTGAGAGAGGCAGAGACAGCATTTTCTCAGTATCAACAAAACCACACTTTTTTCTCCCCAGCACAATCAGGGGCAGCCCTTAAGAACCCTCAAAGAGCAGCCTTACAGCACAGACTAATGACACGCCATTAAGTAACTCGATTCCCATGAAACACACGCACTCTCAATGTAACCAAGCTGTAATGTGGGTTAAATAAGAGTCGCAATCTAAAGAACAAGTTTGCTGAAGAAGATCGAGCAGCCCAGGGGACATGCAAGGATCTCTTTTCTGTGTCCCTGTCTCATTCATTTATTTCTAATTTGCTATTTCACTCTGTACTCTTTTAATGTACCTCTCATGCAGTCTGTGTCTTACGTATTTTTGCAGATCTGTTTGATGATAGTTGTGCAGAAATCAAACACTTCACCTTTTTAAAGGAATAGTTCTCTCACAAATGAAACCGCATATCATTACAAACCTGTATGACTTTCTATCTTCTCTGGAAAACAAAAGATGATGTTTAATTCCTCCACTTTCATTGTATGGGGAAAAAAAGTAAATTGGGTTTGGAATAATATGATTATCAATTTTGGGTGGACTCTTTGTTAAAGGTCTATCAAAGCATCAGCAGTATGCTATCATTAACACAGGCAATTATTTTTACTCCCTCAGTTTAAAAAAACAAACAAACAGGAAATGTATTTCCATGCCATTATATTGGAAGCCTAGCAGGACACTACTAAAAATTTAAAATATGCTAATATAACACTGTTTCAAATGTATAGACATAACAATTAGGCTTGAAACAGACACTAAGCGAATACGTTATAGCTAAATATTTAGTTAGATTAGCCCGATGTCAAGCATTGTGCTGCTAAATGTGTTGGAATGCAAATCATAGTGCAGTTCAAGTAAACATTGCATTCTCAGCGTTGCCACAAGGGGTACTATAGCGGATATTAGTGTCTTCTATGGTTTTTGCTATAGTAGTAGTAGTAGTAGCAGCCAAATTTTTGGATAATTTCAGATTTCAAAAGAACAAATCATGTTTGCATGGTTTACCGGTACTATTGAAGTACCGATATACCAAAAAAAAAATTGATGGTACGATGTGCGTTTTTTTTTTTTTTTACTATTTAAGCCTAAATTTTGGTATCGGAGTAACCCTAGAACAGATATATCTAATCCTAAAATAAACAATTCTTGTAAAAAACACAATAAGAGTTATTGTTTTCAGTTGGGCATAACAAAAGATGTAATTAATCTTGCACATCTGTAAGATTAATTCAGTAACTCTCTGACTGATGTATTAGTGATGTCCATTTTGTGAACGAATTGTTCTTTTGAACTGGTTCTTTTCAGTGAATGAGTTGAATCATTTCACTAAACCGAAACAAATCATTTGAAACCGTTCACGTCTCGAGTCAACACTGATCATCTGTTCAGGATTTGGACAATACACTAGTTGCACTGTGTTTCGTGTTGTTTTGTAGATTCAAAATAACTGGCTCATGAGTCATTTGTTCATTCGAATAAAAATCTGTCAGATATTTTTGTACTGTATCCTTTTCACATTGGCAGAAATTTGCAAGTTCGGGAACTGTATTGATTTTTAAAAATGGAACCAGTCCTGAAGTAGAGCTGGTATTTGGTTCCCAACACTCGACTCAAGTTTACTGTTTAAGCAGTTGCCTGGGAAATGTGCAAAGCGCTCATTTTGGTGTCCCTGTCTCATTTGTTTATTTTTAAAATGCCATTTCACTCAAAATTCTTTTAAAGCGCCTCTCATGCAGTCTATACATCCTCTCATGTCTCCCCACTCCTGTCCGTCACACATACAGTGAAAGTGCGAACGATGAATTATTCAGCACCACTTGAACCCCGCTGGCCTAGCAGCTCTCATTTGCTCACTGTTTCTGCTGCTTTAATTGGCTTTCAGAGGATAACAATGAGGACAATATCTTATTAATCCAACAAAGTGCCGGGTTTCATAAAAAGCTCAGATGAATGGAGGAGGTGAATGTGAACATGTGCTTCATGTGAGAGAGGATGTTAAACATTTTTGTATTTGTGTGTGTGTAGTACACGGTATCCGCACTTGTTAACTGATTTAACAGCTGTTCGTGAAATGCTAGCCAACCACTTCTGGGTTAAATACAAAAGTTAGGTTCCATTTTTTTATGTGAAAACACTTTTTCCAATATTAGGGATAGACTATGATATACAGTGGATAAACTATAAGGAAGCCATTCATAGGTTGATGCCCACAAAAAGTGTAAAGATTGTGGCTCTTGTGTGCTTTTTAATCATAGCTCAGCTCATTTGTCTGACAAAGAGAATGTCAGTAATGGTAATATGTCTTATTCAGTAAGGTATCTCGAAGAAATTCTTCCCACCCTACCATTTGATATATAAATGAAACAGCATAATCTGGAGGGCTATGGATACTCTGCTTGTGTAACTGGCTTGATATGGATCTTTGCATTTCTCCAGTTTGGAAGTAGTTGGGTTTAAGAGTTGAACAGGAGCCTGGGGCTTGATCTGTTCACATAGATAAACAGCTGTCATGCACTCAGGCACTTATGGAAGTTTCTTCAACTTTGGGCAGTTCGATGTCCATAGTGTTGAGTTTTTATATGACAGTTACATTAAAAACTGATTGGGAAACTTTTTACCAAGCCTTCGTAATTTTTTGCTACTTTTTAAATACCTTATTTATTTTATTTTTACTATTTTGTTATGTTGTACTCTTATACTCTGAAGAATTTTCTGGCCAGCAATTTTTCATACTCAAATTTAAAAGCTCACTATTTACACATACTGTGGACTGTACAAAATGGGTCTAATTTCTTTCAAAAAAAACTTATATAACAGAGTTATCTTTTTGGAACCCATTCAACTTAAATATTATTATAATTTGTACACAAATAATAATATATTATAATAGTATCTCAATTGTGCACCTTTAACTTTTAAACCCTCACGCTTTTATTTTGACATTCTGAACTCTCCAGGAAGTCCTGAAAGTGTCTGTTTGTAAGGAAGTTCACAGTAGTTTAATTCACTTCTTATTCAAATTCTGGTCAAATGCTCCTCCTGTGCCTTTCTAAATGCATATTATAAGTGAGCCGAACTATTGAGCATCTACATCTGAGATGTTCGTGAGTAGCGCTCAAATATTGCACACTGCGTGAAGGCTAAAAATAGCCATGAGTGTAAACAGCCTCGCCATTCAATAACGTGCTGGAGCTGCGCGTGTATTTTATATATTTGCTTATTAAACACAGCTTTTTGTGATTTACAGAGCTATCGCATGTCTTCAAGTGGCTTTGAATAAAATTCATGAGTCATATGAACTACTTTAATTGTGTTTTTATGGTTCTTTTGTTATTTTTTTAGCTTGATAGTAAGGAATATGACTAACAATTGTGGTCTAACTATAAGAAAAAGAGTATGCAGAGACTCAAGGTTGCATACAATGATGCAATGAGGTTGCTGCTTTGTGTCCCTAGGTGGCATAGTGCCAGTCATTTGTTTGTGTCTACTAGAGTGCCATCTTGTGAGGCACTTTTAAGACAACTGATGTTTAGTTTTATGTGTCACCTGGACAGGTCAGTGAACCATATAATTGAAGCCCTAGTCAGTCCGCTGAAAAGCTGTTATAGATACACCTCTAGGTTAAGACGACACTGGTGCAATAGCCTGTATATCCTATAGGCTAATATGGAAATTTGTATGTATTTATGTATGTATGTATGTGTTATATGGACCTGTGTCTGCAATAAAGATTTAATAATAATAATTAAATAATTAATAATAACACACCAAATCGGATTTGGATCGGGCTCGTCGGACTGATACCCGATCCATCTAAAAGCTTCAGTATTGGAGCTGATACCAATCCAGGTATCGGATCGGTGCATTCCTAGTGCAAATAGTATCTGCCACAATGTGCAAGAAACACCCATATATTACTGTCTTCTGTGTTGGGCACAGCATGACACTGCACACAATTATGATATTGATTTGTGTGCATGTCTGCTGGCATTGGGTTAGAAGTAGTTATGTGTGCCAGCCAGACAATCCCTTGTATCATGCTGCCTTTTGATTATTGACATAAAGTGTTGTCAGAATTGCAGCTTTTCTTGCCAAGAATCGACCCCTTAGACAGAAAGGGAATCTGTGAAATCAGACAAAACTTATCTTGCTACTAAGTGTCTCACACAAAAGCCTGAATATCTTAAACATTACAAAATCCAGTGATTAGCTCTTCCTTAAAAGCATTCAGCTTTTGTAGAACACTTTGATTCTCTGCAGACTGTTAAAATGGTGTACCCTGACTCAGAAATGTGTATGTTTATTTACATTGTGTTCTGGTCTGTGTCTCTAGTACAGGATTGGTCAGCTGTATATGATCAGCAAACACAGCCATGAGCAAAGCGAGAGAGGAGAGGGCGTGGAGGTTGTGCAGAATGAACCATATGAAGACCCCACATACGGCACCGGCCAATTCACAGAGAAGCGCATTTATTTGAACAAGTGAGTAGCAGCCAATCAACACATATATGTATATGACACATTGAAAGAACCTCTGTCTTTTTATCATCTCACTAGGGCTTGGAGGTTTGAGGGCCGCCCTCTGGCCCCTAGTGATTAAATGTATTGATGAGTTCTTCGTGTATTTTTTAAATTACAAACCGCATTCAGCCAGTTAATAGGACTGTAAATCATGATAAAAATCCCTTGTGGGTTTACAGACAGTTTACAATCTACAGGATTCAGGACTGTCACGCTACTAAAAATTGTAGTAAGTGGCATCGCTACTTTTAGTGAGTTACTCCCCAACACTGACCTTGGAAGTTACATATCAGTAAAGCAGTGTGATTGGAACACATTTTTGGGTAAGTGCTTGCCATTTCTTTGTGCAATATGCTTTAGACAATCAATGCAGTTTGTTATGCTTTCATAACCTTCAGAACTGAACTCAAGTCTATTTCTCTACTACAACTGGCTCTTAAGATTAAATGACTCTGTCAGTGAAACACAGCTTATAACATTTAAATCCACTGCTTGACCTTTGTGCTCTTGGTTTTAGAAACTGACAAAACAAAGTTTTTATGTTTTGGCCTTTCGCCACATTGAGACAGCATTTTTGTCCTGCAAAAACTGAGCTTTTTGAAAACGCCCTCCCTAGTGGATATATTTGAAAATGCTGTCTTCGTGTTGTTGGCTTGTTCACTCAAGTTTCTGCAAACAGTTTGTAAAGCAGTTCGATGGAAAGGAGGCGGCGAGAACCGGCTGGACAATATAAATAATATTTTAATTAAAATCTTAAACAAAAGACACAAACACACATGACGGACATGTCCGTAAACTATCTCTCTCTCTCTCTCTCTCCCGAACCACCGCCCGCAGTCAGCCTTTATCCCTCTCGGAGGCTTAATTATCCTGATAAGGGACCGGGTGTAATTGTGATTTCTTTTCTGATAGAAATGTTCAGAAGTTTAAGCATAGTTCTAGCACGACGATCTCTGGATTCATTCTATCAGGCTTGTCATCCAATCACAATACAGCCTCCGCATTATAATCCCGCTCGGATGTTTCTCATTGTTGGTATACTTCCGTTGTTTTCACCCCTCTCCACCCCATCACCACCAGTTTAGGTCCCATCCTGGGCGAGGATGTGCTCTGCTCCCTTGCAGTTATCCCCTGCTGTCATTTTTGGTAGGATCCGACAGTTCAAGTAAGTATCAGAGCACTGAACCATAGGACATAGTTCCTATTAAAACATGAGGTTTGGGTGGTACATGTCGAAGGATCCCTTTTAAAAAAAATAGGGCCGTTCTCATTCAAGAGAACATTTGATTGGACAATCAATACTGCGTTTTACTTCTAAAAACGGACATATAAGCTAATAGTCAAGGACTAAAACTCCTAATTTTATTTAATTGGATCTTTAATGCATGAAATCTTGGTTTTTTGGATAATGTTAACCAATAACCAACAGCTATTAAGGCATCATTTTGGCAAACTCCGTTTCATGCATACCTACGTTT
Source organism: Xyrauchen texanus (assembly GCF_025860055.1). Lineage (NCBI taxonomy): Eukaryota > Metazoa > Chordata > Actinopteri > Cypriniformes > Catostomidae > Xyrauchen > Xyrauchen texanus. The sequence goes on along the minus strand of NC_068287.1, from coordinate 7,808,830 downwards.
CACACTGTGTTCCTTTCCTAATGGGTAACAGTAGGCCCTACCAGACACATTTTTTTTTTCTTTTAATATACTGTTTCACTGGGAAATGTCACATTATGGAAGTAAAATTTGTTGCAAGTACCATTTAATGTTGACTTTACTGTTAATTTTATTTCCTTGTAATTTCATTGAGTCTCTGTCAGGATCAAACCAGTCCACAAGAGATCTCCAATTTATTCTCACTGAAAGAACAGTCACTTAGAGGCCAACAATTTATCATGGATAAGTAACCACATGACTAAGAACACAAATACTGTTACAAAAATAGTCAGTAAACGACTTTACTGGACACAGACCCTCCCCCATGAAGCTTTCGCCATTCAGGGCACAGATAAATCAATGGGCTGAAGTTTGGCTAGGTACAGGGGATTTTGGAGAAACAGTTTATTGAGCTTAAACGTCACTACCCCCTAAGAATAGTCTCATTAAATTGTTCCTCTAACGATCATGATTATTGACTGTGAGGTGGTCATGACATCACTTCTAACCAGTTCAATCTGGGTGTGTTTTTTTTTAGAAGCCAAAAATGTCTTTTTGTTGCTATTAATAGGGATAATGTGTAATCAGCCGGTCATATCACAAAACAAACCCTGAAAGGGTGATCGGGACCTCAAGCATTGGTCACCAGCTTATGTTGTGTTTTGGGTGCTGGTGTCCCCACCAGTCTTTTAAACTAGCTTAACCAGCTTCATTAAAAAGACCACACTGGCCAACCAGCTTCACAACGAAGCATAAACTAGCCTAGACCAGCATGGGAATTGAATACTGGTTAAGCTGGTCTGGCACACTTAGAGGAGAGATAAAAGACATAAGGATGCAAAGAAGGGGTAGGCAAACATGGAGATTTAGAAATGAAGCGAGCACATTAAAAGAACGGCTGAGTGAGAGAGCGTAATGGGGGGGGTTGAGATGTGCGTGGGTTGAGGAGAGCTCCAGTTTTTATAGCACGTGTATAATTATGATTTGGTTGTTGGAAGCTATACCTGCAGTTTCGCCCACATGCCACCTGTCATTCCTCTGTGTGTGTGCACGCAATGACGCTTACACAAGCTGTAGTTCAGCGTTGTTCAGAAATTCACAGACGCTGAAAACCATCCATATGTAGAGCACGGACAAATCTTTTGATTGACAGACTGAAGTTCATTAGAAATAAATATAGGTTTATAGTTTTTTTTAGTATCCAGAATCAAAAAGAGAAGTGATAAATGCATTATAATCCGTTTTAGTGTAAATGGAGTAGTGGTCATGGAAGCCATTGGCTATTTAAAGAATAGCATGCTAACATACTACTCTTAATAGGGATGCACCAATATGGAATTTCATTAATTCACAGCCCATTGTGGCCAATACCGATAACCAATATTTAAGCTGGAACTGCTAGATAATTCATTAAAAGCTTCTCATTTGAAAAATATGTGTAATTTAAAAGCTTGAAATTATGGCTGGCCCATCCTACAGGCGAAACGGGCAGCTGACTAGTGCCTCCGAAACATTGCTGACATTTATTTTGAAATTCTCTGCGGTTCAATGGTTTCTATCACGCGCACACTCATGAGAGTGAGTGTGAACCTTGTTGTAAAATTTTACCTTTATAATGTTATAATTATCATACTTGCAGTTTCCATGACCTCATATTTTTTGAGACACTGGTTTATTTGAACTTCTAGAAAAAGGTTTGAAGGTGATAAAAATAAGGTGATGAAATGGTGACATGTCAAAGCACCTCAAATACACATATTCCTTTATACATGCATTTACATTTAACCTAACATCTTCATGTTTGGAAAAACACTATTGGACACGTTATTTGTCATTGGCTGAGCTATACAGTAAGTACCTTTTTTAGTTCTTTTTAGTGGTTCTAATAAAAATGTGCTCATCACGTTTGCAGTGGTTCTAGGATGTTTTCAAGTTATGACCAATTTCACACCATGGGGCCCATTTTCATGATTTCGCCTAGTGCCCCACAAACCCATGGATGAATGCTGATTTGAATGAGAAATAAATGACTATGACTCGCTAACAGAGAGAATAATGAAATTATAACAGCTATAATAATGCATTACTCCAAAATTGGGAGAAACAGCATGTAACGAACATTAAACACGAAAACACACAATACAAACCCTAATCTCTATATGTATGCTAGCAGTCAGACTTCGAGTGCAGCGGTGGTTTGTGTGTTATGTGCGCACATTGTGCTTATGCGCATCTCATTCACAGACGCTTGTTACAGTGCACATCTGTGATATTTCCACTGTATAACTTATTAAATGTGAACACAACAATTATTATGGGAATACAACAATCATAACTGGAACAGGTTACAACGTTAGAAAAGTCTCAACTCATAAAATACAACAAGTGCATTAGTTTCACTTACAAACTAGTATTTTTAGCCATCTCGACTAACTCTGTGAGAATTATTTCAATATAAATGTACTGTGTTAGGTTGTGTTGGACTCGCTACTTTCAGCAAATGACTAAAACCATCCCCAAAACAATGTAACAAGGTGCAGAGATGTTGAAATAATCCTTACAGAGGAACTTGAGTTTAGCTCTCACTCACACAGACAACACTGTGTGTGTGCACACGCACTGTCGCTTGCGGCTGCTCAAGTCTTTGCCTGAAGGAAAGAAGCCACTGGCAGTGAGAGATTCTCAGTTGCAAGAAAATAAACCATAAGAAATTATCTGCGACAATATCGGAAGTAATTCTGTTATCGCAAGATAATATTTTTATTTTCTAGGTTATCGGCTTATAGTGTATAGGCCACCGATATATTGTGGATCCCTGACACGTACTATTTCTGGATGACCTACTACAATTGACAAAATGTGCAGTTTTTAATAGAGGTAGACCGATATATCGGTTTTGCCGATTAATCGGTGCCGATAGTTGCTTTTCTTTATTCCTCTGCGTTCCTTTGTGGCTAGCGCTGGAGGATTCTGCAGTTATATCAACTGTCTGACAATATTCATGTTTATGACCACATTTCAGCGCAAATTTTATTATTTTTATTTGAAGATCAAGTGTTCTAAATTGAAGCGAGGGCATGAAAATAAAAATGTGACTATATTGAAACATGCCTTGTCAGCACATATTTTGTGTCTCCAACTTCAAATCTTGTTAATAATAATAAAAACATCATCTGGTGAAATACATGTGTACTGTTTATATACTGTGTGTGATATATACACTGAATCCTTAATCTGGTGTATATATATATATATATATATATATATATATATATATATATATGCTATAAAAACCTAAAAATGGTAAATTTTTACCATTAAATATAAATATTATCATTATATTATTATATAAATATTATTATAAATATTTACCATTAAATATAGACCATTGTGGAGCCAAGTCTCCATTTCAAAATGTACAGTCCCCAAATAATTAAGTGTATTTTGGGCTTGTTCATAGTCCTGCATTGTCTTAATTTTTTTTTCTGGTTATTATTGGGATTTTTGTTGCCAATAAACTGCATTAGGGATTTTTTTTTTTGTTAGGACTCCTAAATCCACTATGTCTGTGCCTGTCATAGTGGGGAAACCACCTTAGTTATCGGTCGACCTCTGTTAAACAACCTAAGCTTGGATTTGACCTTCCATTTCCAGTGTGACAAATGTTCCAGAAGTTATAACAGCCATCTCTATTTTAAGTAAATATTTGATCGGACCACCAAAACTTTATTAAAAGCAAAATAATTATTTTCATTACCAAGATGAGAACTGGATGGCTCTCATTTGCAATATGATGGGGTAATGTGACCGCAATGCAACATACTACTGTTTACTTACAATCTTTAAAAACAGAAGGCAGTATGTAGTATATACTGTGTTTCAGTCAGTTTTAAGGTAATATTGCATTCTGAATATTTTAAGAGTATTTTATAGGCCCTCAGGATGAGAACATTGCGCTCAAATTTACATCACAGATGTGCCAAGTCAAACGCCAGTAAAATCTGCAAGGCCTGCATAAAAATGTTCCTTCATTCCCGCCGTTTGCTCAGGCTTTTAGGACTGGCACCGATCCCAGATTGATCCATTGTGCATCTGCTCCATAAGGACACAATCGAGTAAGGGCGTGGAGAAGAACTTAATCCCGATTGACTTATTACATCAGGATGCAAATTTATCATGCTTTTCCAACACATCATTGATTTAATTGGTTCTACAATTGTCTGTAGTGCAGCTTTGTGTTTGAGTTTCACCTTAAACAGCAAAAAAACACACCTACCTGCCATTAGTTTTAAAATTACAACACTACCTCTTTGAAAGATTTGATCACTAGAATGTGTGTATATAATATATATATATATATATATGTGTATATATGTGTGTGTGTGTGTGTGTATATATATATATACATATATGTACTGTGTATTTTTATATTTCCGTTAAAGCTGGAACATCCTGTATTTTGGCCAAAACTACAACATCCCATACGGGTAGGGTAGCCAGACGTCCAGTTTTTCCTGGGACAGTCCTGTATTCAAGCACTTTTTCTAGTGAACCAACTTATTCTGAAAAAATCTTGTTTTGGCCCATATTTGCCCTCTCATATACTTTGTCTATTAACTATGCATCATTCTCAGTTATGTGGGTATTCTCATCAAAAGGTGGTAGCCAAGGAAACTGCTTGTAAAACCAATAAATCACATCATGTTATTTTAAGTACATGATTGGATTAAACAAAACAATCCTCTATCAATAGACGCCCAGTTAGTGAACTGATTGAAGAATCAGTTTGAAAGAGCACACAGATGAAATTGTGGCTGGAAAAATATCAAGGAAGCGTGCATGTACATTTAATGAGGATCGTCAAAAAGAGTTTACATTTCTAAAAAAGGAGTCACAGACAGAGCCTAGTAAAGTGATTTGTGAGATTTGTGGAGCTTTCTTTTCTATCACCCATGGAGGCCGCACCAACGCGGCAGCATGTTCATACAAAAAAGCATGTGGGTGTTGTTAAAAGTATGTGTGCCACACACAGGTGCTAGCGATTTTATTTTGTCCATTTTTTGTGAAGCAAAGTTCAGAATCTGACACGGCCATAGCTTTGCAAATTCATGACCTGAGAAAAGTCTTGCTGGCCAGGCTGGAGGAAATCATACATAAACTAATGCCCTGGTTGTAGCTGGTGACATGCGGATTATTTCTCTGGTGCAGTGAGAAACTCCAAATTGGAGCCACTCATTGGAGAACACGGAAAAACTTAAGCTGGCCCTACTCTCAGGCATCTCTTTGAGTCTGTATTATTATTTTAAAGGAGGAGGCGGGAACCATCTGAGCAGTCAACAAAACTTTTTCAACGTGTGTCTTCCCCAGCTTCTCTTTTTCCCTCTCTCACTGATTGGGCTGATTCAGCACCAGGCTTCCATAGTTACACACCCTCCTCCTCATCACAATGACATATGGTGTGTTTCATTCAGAATTGATCATCCCTATGCCCTATTCTCCTCAAAGACTTTACCTTTCACTGCCAGAGGGCTGAAAGGTGTAATGGATGGTGTTAACAATTGGCCATAATTACAGTTTACATCATTACAGTATCCATTAACAATTTTTAATTGTTTTTGTACATAGTGAATACATCATTCAGCCATTCAGTGTAGGTTGGAAAAAGTACATGAACCCCCCTAGGCTAATGATGTCAACAAAAGCTAATTAGAGCCAGGAGTTGGCAAACCTGACATCCAACTAATGAAATGAGATTGGAGGTGTGAGTTAGATTAAAAGCACTCCATTTTTTGTTTGCCATTCACAAGAAACATCTGCTGATTTGGACCATGCCTCGCAAAAAAGAGATCGCAGATGACCTATGATCAAGAATTGTTGCTTTGCATAAAGCTGGAAATGGTTACAAAGTAACTCGATGAGCTTAATATTCATCTGTCCTCATTTAGACAAATTGTCTATAAATGGAGAAGATTTTGTACTGTGGCTACTCTCCCTAGAAGTGGCTGTACAGGCAAGATGGCTCAAAGGGTACACCGCAGAATGCTCAATGAGGGAAAAATATCTTTCTAAACACTTGAAAAGTCAGCTAAAGTCTTGAAGGCATCATTGGAACTGGTTAACATCTCTGTTCATGAGTCTACTATAAAGAAAATATTAAACAGGCATGGTGTCCATGGCAGGACACCACAAAAGAAGCCGCTGCCTTCCATCAAAAGCATTGTTGCGAACCTGAAGTTTGCCAAAGACCACCTTGACACTCCTCAACGCTACTGAGGAAATTCTTTGTGGACTGATGAAAATGAGGTTGAATTGTTTGGGAAGAACACATAGCACTATGTATGATGTAAAAAGGGCACCACATGCCGAAATGAATATATCATCCCAACAGTAAAGTACGGTGGGGGGTGCATCATGATTTGGGACTGCTTTACTGCTTTGGGGTAGAACTGCTTGCCATCATTGTGGGGAAAAATGAATTCCTGAGTTTGTCAAGATATCCTACAGGATATTGTCAGGGTGGTTGTATGGCAGCTGAAGCTCAGAAGGTGAGTGATGCAGCAGGACAATGATCCTAAACATCAAAGTAAATCCACTACAGGATGACTTCAAAAAAATAAAACCCACCTTTTGGAGTGGCCCAGTCAGAGCCCAGACCTTAATCCAATCGAGATGCTGTTTAATGACCTCAAGAGAGCTGTTCACACTAGGCATCCTAAGAATATAGCTGAGCTGAAGCAGTTCTGTAAGGAAGAATGGTCCAAAATTTCTTCTGAACGTTGTGCTGGTCTAATCCGCAGCTACCGGAAACAATTGGTTGAGGCTATTTTTGCCAAAAAGGATCGACCATTTAATAAATACTGTGCAAGTTACTATTCAATAGATGGACTTTATAATCAGTTAGAAACCAACCTGTATTCTCAATTATACAATAGCTAGTTATGGTCTTCTAATCTGATTGGACAATTGGTGTTCTACATTAATAATTCTTTCTGGATTCCTCAGTGACTGATATCCTTCCTCTGAGCTTTTCATTAGTAGTCAAAGGGTTGGCCAGTCCACATTCACATAGTTTACATTCTAAGCTATCTATTAGGGTTGAGCAGCTGATTGAAAGATATTTTTGCAGCTTCTTTGTAAAGAAATTGCATTTTGGCAGTAATTAGGGAGTCCTGATCTCACAGAGTAAAAGAGCAATTTACTCCCCGAGCATTCAACGGTGTTCTTCACTGCTACTATTATCCTGTACTACTTCTGTTATTTCAGCTGGTGGTACGGGACGTTTGGGACTCTCACAATGAACTGGCATTTACCTGTATGTTCTCAATACTTAACCACTCTTTTTCCCTCTTTCAGCAAGCTGCCCAGCTGGGCCAGAGCTGTAGTGCCCAAAATCTTCTATGTGACCGAGAAAGCTTGGAATTACTACCCCTACACCATCACTGGTAACTACAACTACATTAGATTTACAGGACTGAAGCATTGGAAAAGCAGGCTAATATTACAATATCTTCATGCCAGTATGGCTGTTTTCATTAGTCGCATTCGAGAATATGAGTGTTGAATGAGTGTCTAATTTACATAATATTCTGGAGTTATTAAAGGAAACACTACTTTGTCTTTATTAGAAATAAATGTACCTCTTTTATAAGGTTTCACTGCTAATTCTTGTTAAGTTGATATCAGTCTGGGGTCATTTTCTGAACTGAGAATTGTATTCTAGCTTTTTGAGATCTCTTAAAAGTAATTTTATGGGTACAGTAACATATCTTCCTTATCATTCGTCACATTACACACTGGAATTGTAAATCAATTAAATCTAACCTTTTCCAGCTATATTTACTCATTATAACCTTCAACTTCAAAGTGAAAATAACGTAAATAATTCTAAACAATTTTTAAAAATGTGTTGGTAAAATACCTGGTTTGGATAACTGATCAGCCCTCTAAGATCCATTACAAACTTGCTCAGGTGCAATCAATCACCTTTCAGATAACATACCTGGCTAATTGTTCCCACCCTTACAAGAATTGTAGTGGTTTTGATTACTTTACAGAATAAAACCAGCTGTTCCATGAGGATTCCATTACTAGAAGTGCATTCAAGAATTCACCACGGTAGGAAAGGGGTTTTCAAAAGGGCTACAGGATAAAATGATGGAAAGGCAAAGGTTAGGACAAGGGTAAAAAAATATTTTGAAGGCTTTAACTATCCCTCTGAGTACTGTTCAGAGCATTATTAAGAAGTGAAAAGTGCATGGTACCATCAAAACCTTGCCTAGATTGGGCCATCCCTCCAAACTGGATGACTGCCAGGAGGATATTGATCAGGGAAGCTATCAAGAGGCCCTTTTTGTAGGCACACATACTGTACATAATACCTTACTGCCACCTTATTAGGGCTGGAGGATATAATACTTTTTTTTTATATATATATATATATATATACCTAAAATATTTATCAGCCTTTGTTTTGACAATATTCAAAATGTATCTCAATATGTATTAATTTGCTCTTAAATGACTTAAAATGATGTTAATTAACCAAACAGCCATTATTTTGCTAATCGACAGCATGTCACTGTACTGTTGATGGAGCTTATTTGTGAACACGCGTCTGATAAACATCTTAAAAGAGCAGATTTACATATATTCTGAATCTTAAATGTCACAAATACAGCTGCTAAATGTTGTTCTTACATCTGGAATGTCTTGGTGACATATTGCAGATAAGCTCTAAAAATTGCATCGTCTAAATGAAAAGAAACACCTTGCGCATAGACATCTCAGTGACGCATGTGTGCTATCCAGGCACGAAGCACATATTTATACAATAAAACCAATCAGAATACATGCATATATATATTTTTTTTTTTTTCATTTTCAAGGACACACAGGTAAGAATCTCAATTATGCTCAAAAGCTCTGATTTAATGTGTGATGGCTTCAAGACTGACATGTTTATTGCCTAGACCATGACCTTTAACATAAATTCTCTCTCTCTCTCTCTCTCTCTCTCTCTCTCTCTCCATTCCCACCCCTGGCTCTCAGAGTATACAGTAAGTATCCCTTCTTATTTTATTTATTTGTGTTTGGAAACTAAAAGAACTTGAACCAGAATGTCAGACAATGCAATAATGTAGCCCCTGCTCTTGCTTGCATAATGCCTTTGATGGGGTAATTGAATGTTCTGTGTTGATTGTCATTAGAAGTATAGTTTAGTGCTGTGTTTGGCAGAGTCTATCCCACTGAGAGCACTGATATACCACAATGAGTTGTTCTCTCAGGGATGCATACTGGGTCAATACAGTATGTGTATCATTATATGTGTGTGGATGATTCTAACGTCATAAACATATTTTACGCAAGGACACAAACGCAGAAGCAAATGCATGGCCAGCACATCACAAGCCAGCTGTCCGATTTATGCAGATGGCAGCTGTAATGCCCTTTCCAGCAATGCTGAGAATGCAACGCATACTTGCTCTGTTATGAATTGCGCTCTGACATGTTTCGTAACACAACAGCATGTGAAATAAGGCTTGTGTGGTCAGAAGTATCTGCTTTCATGTACTTTCACGTCGTGCCTAAGGGGGCTTTAATACCGGACACATTCTTGTGTTAAATCAACTAGAGGAAGTCAATTATTTCCCTTGTTTTACAAATTACATAGGGGGCCTGGGTAGCTCAGCAATTAAAGACGTTGACTACCACACCTGGAGTCGCAAGTTCAAATCCAGGGCATGCTGAGTGAATCCAGTCAGGCTTCCTAAGCAAACATTTGGCCCGGTTGCTAGGGTGGGTAGAGTCACATTGGGTTAACCTCCTCATGGTCACTATAATGTGCCCCTTAACCCTCTGGGGTCTATGGACGCGTCGGCACGTCCTGCTGGATTTTTCCATCAGAAAAAACTTGAAATACTCTGTAATTTTTGGGCATACAGATAAGTGTAAGACATCATTAGAGACTATAAAAGGTCTACTTTTATTTGTGTACACTCACAATAACAACAAATCCTTGTGCTTTTGTAAAATAAAGAAAATAAAAAGGGTGAGCTGTCAGCAGTCTCTGTGTTCATGAGCATATATCTGAAACACATAACAAAAATGAACTGAAACTCCATGAATGCTTATCACTTAGAGCAGGACTCCGATGAACGTTTGTATTTTGAAGAGTGACTTAATCCAGCTGAGGATACAATTTCGGACGAGTTTTCTTTAGTTGACATGCTATTTTATGTAATCATAAACATATTTTACTAGTGGGACTGTTTCCAGATTTGCCAGCCAGGATTCAGAGTATTGACATTTGAAATATGACCTAATAAGCAAGTTTTAGTTACATTGAAATGGTGATTTGGCTAAAGCCAGTCTTTAAATTGTATGCTGTATGATATAAATATGATATTTTATATAATATAAAAATTATATGAAGGTTTAGATGATATTTTAACTAGTGTTTATGCTGCCTCATTGTCATCAAAGCTTGTGCTTGCAAATATCTGTTCGGGTTAAATGAGTAAAATGCACTTGAAATATGCCCATATTAGAAAATCAGCATATTATAATGATTTCTGAAGGATCACGTGATGCAGAAGACTGCAGTAATGATGCTGAAAATTCAGCTTTGATCACAAATTGCATTTTACAATATATTCAAATAGAAAACTGTTCTTTTAAATTGTAAAAATTGTTCACAATATCAATATTTTATTTATTGTATTTTGTATCAAATAAATGCAGTCGTGGTGAGCAGAAGATACTTCTTTTAAACGATGGTGTAGGTCTAAAATTCTGTAAAGTCTTTATGTAAAAAAATGTATAGTCAGATTACTTCTTTTTACTTAAAACTTGATCATTAAGTCTCCTCACATTCATTCTCTTTCTGTCACATTCCTCATTGATGGGGTATTTTGTCTCCTCAGGTGTGAATTACAATCACTATTCATGATAGTTTATGACCTTTCTAACACTAAAATTGTCTTACAAAAGTTAAATTACTAATTTGTTTTTTATGAATAATTGATCAGGATGGCTTTCACATCATTTTGTAGCAAAACTCTTGGCTACAAGATCCAGTTCTCAAAAGTCTTGTGGACAAATGTTGAGTATGTGTTATATGGCCTTATTTCAATGACTTAATACAAAATACAAACATGTACACACATGTTGCTCACATATTATTGTAGCCCAGTTTGTGCTGAATACAGTGTTTCAGACTTTAATATTTAAAAAAAAAAATAATAATTCTTAATATGTTTTTAAGCAACTGAAAAAAGTATAAATGTCAAGGCATGTCAAAACTTCTCCAGGGCCCAAAACACCTTCAGACCCCAGATGGTTAATACAAAAGTTCATTTCTGACATTAGTCTAAATAGCCTTTTTTTTAAATGGTTTAGCTATATATATATATATATATATATATATATATATATATATATATATATATATATATATATATATATATATATATATAATTTAATAACAAAAAGTATAAATCAAAATAGGTGTCTAATAAAAATGTAAAATTTTTAACCAATATCTGTGTGGTCTATTTATGTGTACGCTTATAAAAGAATTTTGTAATTCTTTTGAAAGAAATTCAACTCTATTGAAAGCAATTGTGAGTTAAATCTCTTGTGCACTTCACTTGAGGAACACTATTTGTATGGCACACAGAGTTGCTGCAGAGCATTCCGTGTCAGTCACTTTTGAGGTTCCTTTCAGTTAGGATGCTGCCTGAGTAGACAGAAGACAGCAAGGCAGTTCACTAAGTTTTGGAACAAAGCTACAATCTCTGAGAGCTAATTCCCAGTAACCACCAACGTCAACCATGTTTTTATTCTATCCCAAAATGCACCTGTTCTTGTTTTTCCTTGCTCTTCTGTAATATAATTAGAGTGTATTGGAAAACCAGATAGACCAGGCAGATTCTAGCTCCTTGGAGACCATATTAGGTTTCATGGAAAAGCTTGTGCATATTCCAAAGACAGCTTTACATTTACAGTAATGCACCCTCTAAGCCTTATGAAAATATAGAAGTAAAGGTATGACTTGAGTCGCATGGGATGCAAAATGGGCTACAGGCATCTGATGTGTGAATGCCATCCACAAAAACAGACAACGTGACAGGTTGGTTTGAATGGAGATGGGGTAGAGGATAAAGGCTTAGATTAAGCTGGAGAAGTGAATCTTTGAGTGGATCTACATGCCGAGTGCCTAGAGATGATTGAGAGAGCTCTTCGTCAGAATACCATTATCATAATCAACCATATGCCAGGAACAACAGGATGCAAACATCTCAAATGAGACCAATGGAATATGAGAAAAGCCCAGAGGATGTAACAACAAGCACAAAATGAAAACAGCTGTAAACGCATCACTTTTTCCACATTAGGCTGTGTTTGAGCAGTATCAAAATAATTACAAAATATTAATAATAATAATTCATTTAATGAGTGATTATGGAGACAAAAATACAGTCATGTTCTGTCTCTTTTGTCCCCCATGCAGTCAACATTTCATAATTATCATCTTCTCAAATGTAATACCCAAAAGGAAAAGGCCAGCAATCAGTTTCCTGGACATTAATATAATTTTACTAGGGTGACATCATAGTGAATATATGATATGCACAAATATACTTTATATTCTCTAATGTATTATTATTGAAGTCTCTGTGATGTAATGAAATGTTGTAAAAGTGCTGAGGATACAGTAGACTAGAGTATAAGACACCCTGAACTGATAATATAACTTGAAGGCTGTTCCAAACAGTAAGCAGCAAAGTTGTGCTGCCTTGTAAAGATAACTTGTATCGGCCATAAGGCAGCATGTGTTCCTCCATGGATAAGGCAATCCTGGAATTCATTGCAACTATCTCAGGGAAAAAAATTATCGGGATGCTTAAATAAAAATGTATTTAAAAAACGTTATTCTAAACACCTGCTATTAATAACTGGGTGCTCTGACGTTGCAATTTGCGAGTCCTTCTCCAGTGCAGCAAATACAATCCATTGCGGGCAAATTGCAAGTTCATTACAACTGCCAGTTGGCGAAATGCGGCATAGAGTATAGCCATAACTCTGTATCTGACCAAAAAATGTGCTTCCTCTTCCCTTTTTGTCTTGTTTTGTTGTCTTCACATCTCTTCTCATCACATCTCATTTCATCCTCTTTTCATTTCTTTTTTCTCATCTTGTTTTGCCTCTTCATCTTCCTGTTTTTTCTATTCTTTTCAGCTCTCTTCACATCTCATCTTTTCTCCTTGTGTCTTCCTTCTTTTCCTCTCCTCTTCTTGTTTTGTTTTATCTGTCTCACCTCATCTTGTCCTCATCTCCACATTTCTTCTTGTTGTCATCTGATCTCATCCTCTTCTCATCTCGTCTTTTCGTTTCTCCTCTTGTCATCTTGTCATCCTTGTCTTGTCTTTCTCTTGTATTATTTCATCTCGTTCTATTGTTGTCTTGTCTCGTCCTCTTTTTGTCTTGTCTCTTTTTGCCTCATTTCATCCCTTTTCTCCTTTTCCTTTTCTTGTCTCGTCTTGTTCTGTCCTACTGTCTTTTTCTCCTCTCCTTTCCTCTCTTCTCGTTTTCTTCTCATCTCGTCTTCACATCTCTTTTTCTCTTCTCGTCAGAGGAATCCACTTCTTGTGTTGTCTTCTTTAATCTCGGTCTCTTCTCTTTAGTGTTGTCTTGTCTCATCCTCTTCTCATCCTGTATCTTATCCTTGTCTCATCCTTTAATCTTTTTGCCTTGTCTTGCCCTCTTGTCTGAAATTGTCTTGTCCTCATCTCTTCTTTTATCTCATCTCGTCTCTTCTTTTTCTCTTCTTGTTATCTTTTCTCTTCCTCGTCTCGTTTCATCTTGTTCTTTTCTCCACTTGTGTTGTCTTGTCACTTAATTTTCTCTTTTGTCTTGTCTGACTTCTTGCCCTCATCTAATTTCTGCTTTTCTCAACATATCGTTCATCTCTTTCTCTTCTCTTTTGTGTTGTCTCTTCTCACCTCATCTTGTCTGACATTGTCTTGTCCTTGTCTCTTTTCTTTTCTCCTCTATTTTCTCGTCTTATCTAGTCTCTTCTTGTCATCTTTTCTCTTCCTCTTCTTTTCGTATCTTGTTTCATTTTAGTCTCTTCTCCACTTCTTGTGTCTTGTCTTGGCCTCTTGTCTCACCTCGTCTTGCCCTCATCTCATCTCATCTCTGCTCTGCTCTTTTTTTTCTCATCTTTTCATCTTGCACTCATCCCATCTCATCCTTTTTTCATCTGGTTTTCTGTCATCTTTCATATCATAATTTTTTAGATTTTCTCCCCAATTTGGAATGCCTAATTCCCAATGCACTCTATGTCCTCGTGGTGGCGTAGTGGCTCGCCTCAATCCGGATGGCGTGAGGACGAATCTTAGTTGCCTAAACGTCTGAGACATCAATTCGCGCATCTTATCACGTGGCTTGTTGAGCGCGTAACCACGGAAATATAGCGTGTGTGGAGGCTTCACGCTATTCTTCTTAGCATCCACGCACAACTCACCACATGCCCCACCGAGAGTGAACCTCATTATAGTGAGCACGGGGAGGTTACCCCATGTGACTCTACCCTCCCTAGCAACCGGGCCAATTTGGTTGCTTTAGGGACCTGGCTGGTGTCACTGATTTGAACTCACAACTCCAGGGGTAGTAGTCGGCATCTTTACTCACTGAGCTACCCAGGCCCCACGTCTCCTTATTTTTTCTCTTTTTGTCATCATGTCTCATCCTCTTCTCTTCTTGGCTTGTTTCATCTCATTCTCTTCTCTTCTCCTCTGCTTGTGTTGTCTTGTCTTATACTTTTATTTTTCTCCTGTGGATGAGTGGATAAGACAAACGTCTTGTGTTTTCATATTTCATCTCATTCTCTTCTCTTTAGTGTTGTCTCAACCTCTTCTCATCTGTTTTCTTGTCTCATCTTTTTTTCTTTTTTGTCTAGTCTTGTCTGACATTGCCTTATCTTGTCCTTGTCTCTTCTCTTTTCTCCTCTGCTTTCTTGTCTTGTCTCATCTCATTGCTTCCTTGTCTTTTCCTGTTTAATCTATTCTCCACTTCTTGTGTCTTGTCTCTTCTTTTTGTCTTGTCTTGCCATCTTTTCTCAACTCATCTTGCCCTCTTTTCTCACCTCATCTTGCCCTCTGCTCTTCTTCTTTTCTCATCTTTTCAAATTGTCCTCATCTTGTTTTCTCTCTTGTTTCATATCATCACCTCTTATTTTATTATTTTTGTCATCTAGTCTCATCCTCTTCTGTTTTTATCTTGTCATCTTTTCTCTATTGAGCTATTGCATGAACCATTTGTAACAGTTAAAGGATGGGCAAGAGGAGGTGGGAACTGGCTGAACAGTAAAATGAGTTTAGTAAGAAACTCAACATAAACATAAACACAGACACACATGAAACGTGGACGTGTGCAGCTCTCTTGAACTGACGCCTCCGGCTCCCCTGTATCTCACTCTCCCGCTGATCAGCTGATTCAGGTCCTACCACCCCCTCTTCCTCGTCACACACCTCCACCACCTGATTTAGGCCAGGGTGCCACTCCCCCACAACTCCCCCGATCTCTGGAGGGAAGATGCTGCTCTTCATACGGCCGTGGCTGCTCCCCTGGCGAATGGCAGCAGTGAGGACTCTGTGACAGCACATTCCTCCTGGATTTCAACACCACTGTAACAGTTAAATGATGGGCAATGAGGAAGCGGGAACTGGCTGAACAGTAAACAAATATATGGACTTGATGTTATTATCCCTTAATTGCACACATGAGATATGCTGCCTAAGTGAGTGATAGCATCTTCTGGGTTATCAAGTGGGCGCCCTCTTTCCTCAATGTTTCGCTGATAGGCCCACGACACCTCTAGAGGGTTCAGCAATGAATCCCAGTGTCCCGGGCTCACTCCCTCGATGCCATCTACTCACTTGAGGGCCCAGGAAGAGTCCTTTCTCTTCATCCAAATCCACTGACTACACTTTTCTACAGTTCTGGAAAGTTCTATGACTGCTTGCCGGTGGGCTTTCCCTCGTACTCCCAACTCTCGGGAGTAGCCTTGACATTGATGTTGCCACAAACCCTCTGCACCCTCGTTCAACTGGCCGGACCTTTACTTTCCAGCCACGATGTCGGCTTACCTCAGTTTCTTACACTCGTAGGCTTCATCCACTGCATCCTCCCAGGGCACTGTAAGCTCACTGATGTACACGAGATAGAGTGAGGCAGACCATAGTGCAAGGTCTCTCGCAATCTCAATCTCAGTTGGGAAGCTGAGCCTCTGGCCCAAGTCTGCCACCATCTTCCAATTGTGTGCTCTGCCTAGCCACCTGGAGTCTGGTCTTGATGAGGTGGGTCTGGTTTGACCCTCACCTTCCTGGACAAATGCTATTTCCTGCCGGTTGGATGAAGGGGGAGGAAGGGCATTGAGGCTCATCCGCCGACCGTCCAGCACTGCTGCAAGACATCATAACACCTGGTTGTGCTGCCAGGTGTATCAGACTTGAGTGAGGCTGGTCTTGGAGCCCAACAGAATGGGCTTTAGTGTTGCTGGACTTGAACAAGAGGAGCATGTGGGGTCTTCTCCGTACCACTGGCTGAGATTCTTGGGAGATGGCAGGACATTCTAGGCAGCCTTGATGATGAAGCTCATTCTGAATGTCTCCATTTCCCACAGCTCTTTCCAGGAGATCTTTCTCTTCTCCACTCCCTCACATCTCATTGCCCACCCTTGCTGCACTCGGCCCACAATGTCTCTGTGCTTGAGTGCTGCCTTTGCCTGCCCGGATACTTCTGCTGGTGTCCATTTCTTCCCTGTAGCCAGGATGGGGACTGATCCATAAACAGATCACTTGACTCTGTCTCTGTCGGCGCATTTGTACTCCTCCGAGACTTCAAATGGGTAGCCCTAGGACTCCTTTGCCAGAGCCCTAAGCTGCTGAGGCACCTAGGAAGACCAAGCCACTTCCTTGTGTATGAGCTGATCAGTCTCTCCAGCTTTTCCACTTTCGAGATTGGAGCTTCATATATAGTTAGTGGCCACATGAGGTGTGGAAGGAGCCCAAATTGCACACACCAGAGCTTCAGCTTGCCAGGGAGTATGGTTCTGTCGATCATCTTCAGGCCACTGACGACATCCTTCCTGAGCTGATCTACTTGCTCTGTGTCTTTGAGGAATGCATTGTACCACTGACCTAGGCTCTTCATGGGCTTCTCAGAGAATGTTGGAATAATTTCATTGCCAACGTAAAAGCGTTGTTCTGATAGCTTCCCATTAACGATGGAGATGCTTCTGGACTTGCTCGGCTTGATCTTCATCTGAGCCAGCTCAATGTTTTCTTGAAGCTTTCTCTACAGCTGTACCGTACAAGGTTTGGTTGTGGTGAGTGTTGTGAGGTATCAGTCCCAGGTCCCAATGGGACTCCATTGGGACCTGGGGCTGATGAGGCCCTTGTTCTATGCACAGTTTTCCTCACTTCACTCCATCTAGCTGGGCTGAAATCTAGTTGGTGTTCTGGCAGCTGAATTGGTGGCATGTCGGGTGGGAGGGTGATCTCTTTGTGCTGTTGGTTGTCTGTGCAGGACTTTTTCAGTTGTTTTTCCAGGAGAGACTTCCACTTTTCTCCTTTGTGAAGAGACCCTTCACAAATTTGAAAGGATCTTCTTTCTGCGCTTCTTTACCAGGTTCTGAGCTCTCCTCAGAGTCACAAGCCTGCTCCGAATGTCTGCTTGCAACAAGTTTATGCCTGCCTTCTCCTCTGTGGCCTTTCTCCATTGCTTCTTCAGCTCCTCACTTTGACAAGACAGTCTATTTCCTTCTGCCTCCTGGTCTTAATGGGGATTGTCGGTGTAGTTTTCCTCCTTTCTACCACTCCAAATTGTTCCGCTCCATAGCTGTAGATTACTTCCCCATTCTCACCAATTTCTTCATGGTGTTGCTTTTGAGCATCTCTAAGATGTTGCAGAGGTCAGCATTGACCTCCTCCCACATTGCCTTTTCACAGGACTTGGCCACTTGATCAATGGTTTTCGCCCCCTGGATCTTTTTCTCTGCAGGTTGCAATGGACCGAGTTCTGGTTGTTGTCCTGTGCCTCGCTCTTTCTCTTGGGACAGGGTTATTGATGTTCTGTAGACTTTGGTTTTCGTCCTGCTGCTGAACTTCAGTCAACTGAGTCAACCTGCTTAGAAAGTAGCTGTCGATGTAAGATCCCTGTTGCCCCTTCTTCAGGCTCCCTTTCCTGCCCTGATGTATTTTCAGGCCTGTGGTGGGAGTAACCTTTGTCCAGCCACATATGCAACTCTGTAGCTTGTGTCCTGCTGCAGCTGTTGCAGCCTCAGGTATGCAGATCATTCAACTCGTTGTCTGTTCCATTCCTGTGTCAGTTGTCAGGTTTTCTGCCAATTATCTTTTGCCCTTGCTCTCACTGACTCAGGGGGTATTACTTAAATGTTTTTGTAGCCAAAGGTGGGTGGGACCCAAGCACCTTGTGCTGGATCCCGCTACCTTTGGTAGCTAGCCAGTGGAAACCCTGGTGGGGTCTTCCCTCCTGCCAGCTGTCTTTCCATGCTGTCACAAGGTATTTCCCTAGTTGTCAGCTGCGCTTTCACAGCAGTCACTTGTTCACCAGATGATCAGATGCTATGTAGGACTTGAAAGTTTAATACGAAACTCAACATAAAACAAACACAGACACATGCAACGTGGCTGAGTGCATCTCTCTATCTCTCAAACTGACGCACCCGGCTCCCTTTTTCTCGCTGTCCCCCTGATCAGCTGATTCAGCACCAGCCATGCATCTTCGCGGCTCGGCCATGCCCTCCTTCTCGTCACACTATTGCAAACTATTGTTTCTCATCTCGTTTTCCTTCTTGTTTCATATCATACTTTATATTTTATTTTTTCTCTTCTTGTGTGGTCTCATCCTCTTCTCGTATTGTCTCTTTTCTTCTTGGCTTGTCTTGTTTCATCTCTTATCTTGTTTCATCTCTACTCTTCACTTCTTGTGTTTTCTAGTCTAATCCTCTTCTCTTCTTGCATTGTCTCTTCCTTTTCTCTTTTTGTCTCGTCTTGGCCTCTTGTCTCACCTTGTCTTGCCCTCATCTCTTCTCTGCTCTTCTCTTTTCTCTTCTTTACTTCTTTAAATCAGGTCCTCATCTCGTCCCCTTCTCATTTCATTTTCCTTGTTTCATATCTCTTATTTTTTCTCTTGCCATCTTGTCTCGTCCTCTTCTCTTCATGACTTGTCTTGTTTTATCTCGTCTTGTCTGGACTTGTCTTATTTCATTTTCATTCTCTTCTTGTGTTGTCTAGTCTCATCCTCTTCTCACCTTGTTTCTTCCTTTTCTCTTTTTGATATGTTTTGCCCTTTTCTTGTCTCGCCTCATCTTGTCTAGTCATCATCTCTTCTCTTTTTCCTTCACTTTTCATCTTATTCTTGTCTCATCTCTTCCTCTTGTCTCATCTTATTTCATCTTGTCTTTTTTTCTTGTCATCTTGCCTCATCCTCTTATTATTGTGTCATCTTGTTCTCTTCTATTTTTCTCTTTGTGTTGAATTGTGTCATACTCTTCTTTTCTCATCTTATCTCTTCTCGACGACTTTTTGGTGTCTTTTCTCATTTTTCTTGCATTGCCTTCTTGTCTCACCATGTCTTGTTCTCCACATCTCTTATTTTCTCTGTTCTCATCTTTCCTTCTCGTCACATCCTCTTCACATCTCATCTCACCCATGTCTTATCCTCTTCTTGTCTCACCTCATCTTGTCTCTCTTCTATTCTCCCCCACTCCATTAGAGCTTCCTCCAGTGTTTTGTAACTGCAGCTCTATTGATCTTCACAGTGATTGTGGGAGCAGTATTTAATCTAATAAGGCAGTAGTGTGTTGGGTCTCAGAGGATCTACAGCCTGAGGACAAGTGGGGAGAAGAGAGCATGAGAACAGGGATGCTTTAAATCCATTGAGGCAGAAAAGAGCACATCATTGCAGCAGAGCACAAAGCTCATAAAACACAATGATATTGAACTGCAGAGCCCTGGACTGCACCAGCTCTAGTGAGAGCATGCATGCAGTGTTTTCATGAATGGTGCTACCCCTCTTGATCGATGTCCAAAATTAGCTGCTGGACATGTGACTTTTGAGAACTGTTGGGATTTTAGAGTGCATGAGATAATTTCATATTGATCCACACCACAGCCCAAGATGATTGAATCATATATGCATATATTTATATTTTCCATGTGTAACTCAATATTTAATTCATTTTTTTTAAGTGTTCTTTCCTGCCAAAGTTTTCCATCCACGTTGAGACAAAGTATGAAGACAACAAAGGCAGCAATGATAATGTAAGTAGATTGTATACGGAGTGAATACAGTAGTGTTTGTCAGTGTGTGTGATTTCATCATGTCTTTTCCCATTTCCCTTACATTGTTTAAGTGGTTTGTGATTTAAAGTAAGTATGTTTGTTAAATAATTGTCCTGTGTATAATACCTAAAATGCATATCTACAAGGTTCTCAGAAATTACAAAATAATTTGTGTTGGCATTGGATTTGGAATCTGATCTATCTGTGCTTTAATATTACTTTGAAAAATAAAAATGTGTTATTTAGATGGTCAGCTCATTCTGGTTTTACTTACAGATTTATTTTGGAATTTCTGACTTCCAAGAACATTTACATTTTAATAATAGAATCGCTCATGATTTCACATGGGGGTTGTCTTGGAGAGAGTTCAGGGTGCATTAAACTGTTTTATTTTAATAGCCTTGAATGGCTTGCAGTCAGACTGAGATCGATTTTTGCAGACAGATGTTACTGTCTGTCTGTCTGTCTGTCTGTCTGAGCCACAGCTCTCTGTGCTGCCCTGAGCTCTAGTTAAGAGTCTGCAGACATGCTCACTTGCTCATAGAGTTTCTCTTTTTTATTCTTTTGTTCTAGGCAAAACTTTTATTCTCTTTCCCAAACGAGAACATTTTAAGATCACTCGCTATTCATTTATTCTCTTCTGTGATCAGTTCGAGACATGTGGGTGAGGGGTTGGGAGTATATGTTTGAAGATCTGTTGTAACAAATGATGTGCTTGAACTCACAGTGATTAAATGTACTTTTGAAGTACAATACAAGACAGATGTTTTGAAGTGTAATGGGCTAATACAGAAAAAAACAGTGCAGCATTCTTTTTACCATCCACATTTCACACCCAGGTGAGATGGCAACACTTCTTTTGTAGCTGTTGTTGATGAGAATGTTTTATTATGCATCTCCTGTTTGCCATGTATGCTGTCCTTGGTGCTGAAATCCAGTCAAAAGCTGAATGATCTCACCTCCACAACATAAATACAGCATCTTGAATTAGATTAATTATTATTATGTGCCATTATTATTATGCTTAAATATTATTATGTACATCTAAAATATGCTGTATACATAATTGTTCAATGCTCATATTTTATTATTTGTATAGCTGTTTCTAATAATGAATGAATGAAAAGTGGCTTAATTTTTTTAAGGTAAGAGCAGATAAAAGTTTGTGGATACTCTAGGCTTACAGCAGCAGTGATCGTCGCATAAGAGACCTATTGATGATATTCTTTTGAAAATCTTTCAAACTGTGTTATTAGGGCAACAAAATAAATTATATTCCTGGGGGGATGTTCATTTGTGATGCAAATTATTTTGAAATCTTTTTTTATTTTATGTAATAAATGCAGACGTGATGGTAATCTCTGAAAAGTTCAGATTCTAAACTTTCAAATGATACCTCATATTCCTGATTTATGTATCTGGGGACTTTAACGTTTTTAGCGGAAAAGTTTTTGCGATATAGCGCCCCCATTTGGACCTGCCTAACTAAAATGCATGCATGAGTTTACCCCCTAAGTATGCATATGTGGGTCAAAAATTAGAAGCTTTTTATTTATAAAACAACTTTTTAACAATGATCATTTTAATAATGATCAGTGTTGGGTGTATCCTATTAAAAAGTAATAAGTTACTGTAATCTGATTACCTTTTTATAATAAAAAATAGTGTTACAACGTTTTCAATACTTGTAATCAGATTACAGTTACTGAATTTAAATTAAAGTAATTTCTTTTAAGTACATTTGAGCAGAAAAACAAAACTTTCATAGAAAAAGTGATTTAGAAGGCAACTTAAAAGTAACATTATTAGTAATGTGATTACTTTTTAGATGTAGTAATCAGTAATCTTATTATAATTTAGAGAATTATTAATTTGTTGTGGATTACTTATTTTGAATAATTTACCCAAATATAAAAATTAATTATACGGGACAAAAATAATACTTTGACTAGTCCAGTGTCAAGTTGTTCTTCAGAAGCACTCATTGTAGCAGCCCGGTTCCTTGTAAGCACAACTTTCTTTTCAGACAGACTGATAAAAACTTGTGCACCCTGACTTCTGGAAATTGCATAAAAGCCAGCCAGTCAGTCTGAAACAAAACAGACACTCAGTTAAGTGCAGTGAGGCTGAGATTATGTACATCTACCATGTGGAAAATTAGACTACATGGGGTCCAAAAGTCTGTGACCACTGGTACATTTTCATTTTATTAGTTTAATACAAATGTTTTCACTACAAATGAAATACAGCATAACATTTTCAGTGAAAAGTTGAATTGGATTTGTAAAATTTTTGGGGGTGGTGCTTATGTCCCTTTAGATTATGGTCATCGCGTGCTTTCATTGAAACAGAAGAGGACATATAGACCTATTAGTCTAATTAATAATGATATTAAAATTTACTGGCTAAGCATTTTGAGATCTTTCTGGCCAATATTATATCAGATGACCAAACAGGCTTTATATTCGACTGCTAGTAGTCGTTGCTATGGCTAATGATAGCATGCACTCGAGCTGGTATGGACTTCACAAGTTTGTAAAAAACCTGATGATCCATGTTATCCAGCATCATTTGAGAATGTTCTAAAAAGCTTCTTGCGTGTTCATTCATGTAGAATGTGTATGAATGTAAAGGTTTTTCACATAGCACTTAAATAGACAAGTCATATGTCAAATGAAAGCTGTCATTATCAGGAATGTTACTGTACACATTTGTGACTGTACAATTTTGTTGCCCTTACAACACAGTTCAAAATATTTATCATGTTATCGTGTCATGCATATTTGGAATGTTTTTATATATATTTGAGGATAGATTTTTGTGAATATTTTGAATGAAAGACCAAAAGGGATAAACAATAAATATATATTTTTCACAGCCTTCTTTTCTCATATCTACCAAGGGTGCCAATATTTTTGGTCACAACTGAATGTGTGATAACAAATATTCAGAACCAATATTTAATAATTAAGCTATTTTTGCCTTTTTGTAACAATAAAAACATAATAGCATTAGCATTAGTCTTATCTAACACTATTCTCTGTAATAGCATGAGAAGAGACTGCACTTTATCTGTGTGGGGTGTAGTGGTGTTTTTTTTTTTCTTTAATGGCCGATGCTGATACCCTGAGAGCAGGTACAATGATACAATGCTGATATATCACACAATTTAATATAGTAAATAACATAAACATAAAATTGCTTTAAAAAACTCTTATTTAGCACTATATTTACTATTTCACTAAACTTTAATAAGTTTAGTGAAATAGTTGTATTTTGAATTTGTATTTTGTTATTTGCATGAAGAAATTGTAAATGTATTAGAAAAAAGGAAATAAATGTACACACAGTAGTCCAGCAATCATAGATGGCATGTCCACACTAGAAATCGTATTTACTCAATCAAACATATTGCACATACAGTGCATAATGAATAAGATATTTCCTTATAGCACACGTGAAGTTGAACTCAAGTCCTGACAGTTTAAATGGCTTGGATCACCTGCTTGGATTGTCGCAGAGTAACTATCATGATTTGTGAATCAGAGGAACTTTTGATCCTGATCCAGAAGTTTTGATTCTGGCTGATATGTGCGCCTGATATGTTTATGTGGTTCAGAGAAAGATGAGCACTCGACGGGAAGAAAACGCTGGATTTTTAGCAATCTGTTTAAACGAGATATCTGCATATTTGCAGACGGTATATAATAGAAGTTTTATTGATATTTGCCTTTTATCATTAGAAAAGTTAGAGAACTGTTGAGGAGAGACTATTAGAATACATGCTTTAGAGGAAGATTTATGATCGCTCCACAGGATGCTGGAGCTGCTGAAGTTGTGTGAGGTTGGTTTATTTCATCTTTTTAAACAAGATGCGCATATTTGCAGATGGTATATTATATCCGTTTCTCTGTTTTCCCTACATTTCAGCTACGCTGGCTGCTTTGAAGTTGAAACGCTTCACTCCAGCATGCATTAAGCTATGCAGTAGTAGGGGGCATTTGGGGTGTTTTTTTAAATGTTTAAATGTTAAAGGGATATTTTCCTTGGTATTTAGACATATAAGCGGTAACTGTAATATAAAAACATACTGTACATTTCAGAACTCAAAAACTAAAAAGAGCATTTATAGTTACCGCCCTACTGAAACGTCTCATTTTGAAATCTGTCTGTCCGAGATGTAACAAGACATTGCTCATTTGCATTTACACATCCCACAAAATGCGTCATCGCACCCTTGGCCCCGCCCACTGGTGCACAGTTGAAGTCAAGAGAGCAGAGGCCTTGTGTGGCTAAATATTTCTGAACACCAAAAGGGATCCGTCTGGAATATTTTGAATTATTTTGTATAAAAACATGAACTACACGGGCTCTCTGACCACTGCCATATATCTCGCTACTTTTAAAATATGCAGTGTCAAGTTACAACTCTGAAAGGGAGAAGCAAGTCTCTCTTGTTTTATAGTGTTGAGGGGCTTGTTCATTCTCTTCTGATTGAGTTTGCTGAATTTGAGGGGTTGCATGATGTTAGTCAATCATAACAGTGGGTATTTACATTGAAGTTTTAAGGAGGTGCTCAGGCCAAAACTGAGCATTTCAGAGAGCGGGCCAAAAACAGGGTGGAATATGATCATATATTTTGATGCAAAAAAACGTTTTTAACATTATCAGTGTACCTCCAGGTTAGATAATAAAATTATAAAAAAAAAAAGCACTTCATGACCCCTTTAGTGCATGCTATGTAGTTTATTAGACAACTTCACCTTGCTGTGATGGTGAAAGAATCAAGATCAAGAGCTGCGCACCAGACCGCAACACATGGTGCACAAAACACGATGACGGTAACAATCAACAGCTAATTTCTTTTAATCATGAAAGGGTAATTTTGAGTAGAAAATGAACTTTAAATTTCACTAAACAAGAAGTTCCTAAAATGAACAATAAAAACAGTGTAAATCAACTCTCTAACAGTGAACCCATGCAAGCTCTTTAATTATTCAATAGTCTGGTGCATGCTGGGAACACCAGCTTCATAAAGTTAAGGAAAATTCACTTGTTTCATTTACCTGTGAAAATTACTCAAATTAGCAAAACATATGACAATATTTTCTACCTAAGGATTGTTTCATGATGATGCATTGTAATGAGAACAAACAGTCTTAAATAATATTTACTTATAAGCTAGAGCATAATTTTATACATGTTTGAATTGAGTACAAATGTAAGATGTTGTTGGAACTTATTCAATGTACTGTAGAGAATACCGAATTTCTTCTGCTATATTTACTTCACTACTAAATCATTTTTATCAGTGTAGACATCATGTGCAAAGAACCATAATGGTAGCATCTTCAACAGTTTACAGTAGTTAACATGTATTTCTGTTTGATATGTCTTGTTTTATTACAGTCAGTGTTACTCTGTGTGTGTGCTTTCTTTGTCAGGTCAAGTCATTTTTATTTGTATAGCGCAAAACATATTGTTTCAAAGCAGCTTTACAGACAATTAAGCTGTAGAAAATGATTCTATAATGTCTGTAATGTCTCAAAGACATTTGTTCTTTAACAATTATCAAGAATATATAGAATTGAAATGAAGTTATGTAGCATTTGCTGTCATCAACAACAAAACCGCACATTGATTCATCTTTATGTTGTAGGTGTTGCCATGGAAACAAGTCCAAGGATATAATATTTCCATTTATGCATATGCTTCTTCATAACAGTCAGTTGGATATGAAAAGAATTACAATGTAATTTGCAGAAGCACACAGGTGTCAGACAACAGGAGAGCCACACTCTCTCCTGAAAGCACCTGATCCTTTAATGCGGAGAGCTCTTTCGCCCATTAAAGTTTTTGTTAGGCTGCAAACACTAATGCTCTCGGTAAGTTGCAGCTTATGCAATACTTTCACTGACTCGCAAACAGACCGAGAGCTCCTTCCTGTGGATGGCTCAGAGCTTGCAGCTCTAGACATGTTGGGGTTTGCTGAAGTTAGCCTTTAGATTTGTGGGTTTCTTATTAGGGTTAGGTTTGGACTGTCCCCCATTTAAACATGTGTGTATACTATTAGATAATCCACCCCATTGCCTGGCAATAACTACTTCCTGATTGCTTTGCTCTGGTCTATCCGGTTTTCTTGCTGACAGTAAACAGAGTGGATGGGCTGTTTTAAATTCTAAACTTGTTGACTACAATCCCCTCTAATATGCAGGATGTGACATGTAATGTCTTTTTTTTCTTAGTTTTATTTTTCCTAATGGTTTTTGCCATGTTTTTGTGTGCAAAAATAAATCAAATTCTGAGGAATTTAGACCCTACTTACGAAAGGGTTGAAGACAGTTCAGGTAGGAGGGAGGTAGGAGGGAAATCTACAAGTCATCTGATTTTTAAACTGACTGTCTCCTACGTCCACAAGGGGGTGCAACAGATCAATATAAGCCAATCAGCACCATGTTATAGTGATTGTTTATTGCATAGAACATATCTTGCTTTTAACAAATGTGCATAAAATGATAGTCAAAAGATTCAGCCAGTTCATATTCTCAAATATTATGTAAAATATTAAAAAGAAAAGAAACGCTTCAATAGATGGTTCTGTGTTGACTTGGTGTTACACAGTAGCCTGTACCGGTGCCACAGTACTACCGCGGCTTTATAATACCACAGTGTTTTCTTTAAATACAGTTGTATGTACATACCTAATGCTAATGCAGCGAGCTGCTGATAAGAGAGCAAGACAAAGTCAAGACACAACTGCCGCAGTCCTCTACTTAAGGGGCGTTCACTCCGATGGAGTCTGTCTTTTCTCTATGTAAGCATGCACTAAACCAGGAATGGGCAACTTTGATCGTGATGAGGCCAAATTTTCTGTATATTTCCAACAAGGATCCTATTTTCAACCCCATCTTAGAAAACAGTTTAAGTATGCTTAGTAACATAAAACTTCAAATATAAAATTTGAATATTAACACGGAAATCAAGTCATTGTCAGTGCTTGGCACACATCCAAAATTCTAATGCTCATTTTAGCATTTGAGTGTGCATTTTAATCTTAAATTTGACAGCCTTACACCATCACTTTCAATGTCACACATTTTTGTAACTGGTAACTTATCATATGCAATGCCTGTGTGTGTGCATGTGCAGTGCTAACCTTCAATGATTTTGTCTTATGTTCTTTCTAACATTCTCTATTTGTGCTTTAGATCTTTGATACAGTGCTCAGAGATGAAGAAACAGAGGTGTGCTTTATCGACATTGCTAACGATGAGATACCAGAGCGCTACTACAAAGAGGCTGAGGTAAGGGTACAGCACTTAAAATGATTATTTAAAGATAGTTCTTTGACAAACCATGTGAATTTATCATTAATTATAAATCTTCTAAATTATTCAAAAGCAATACAAACATGCACTGTAAACATTTGCCTCTACGGTACAATACGTGATCATACTCGCCTCCGTAATTCATAATCAACTCCAGATTTTCCTTATATGAACTTAAGGGATAGTTCACCCAAAAATGAAAATTCTGTCAAGTTCTTTGACAGAGAAATGTCAGTTTCTTGTAGAACACAAAAGGAGATGTTTAGCAGAATGTTCAC
Source organism: Xyrauchen texanus (assembly GCF_025860055.1). NCBI lineage: Eukaryota > Metazoa > Chordata > Actinopteri > Cypriniformes > Catostomidae > Xyrauchen > Xyrauchen texanus. The sequence goes on along the minus strand of NC_068287.1, from coordinate 7,780,834 downwards.
GTTGCTTTTTTTTTCCCATGCAATGAGTGTTAATGGTGACCAGAGGTTCTCAAGCTGCAAAAATGACAATAAGCATCATAAAATTGTCATAAAAACAGTCCATACACAACTCATGTGCTACATTGCAAGTCTTCTGAAGCCATGCGGTAGCTTTTTGTGAGGAAAAGCCATTAAGCCAGGGGTACCCACACTTTTTTGTGTGATGATCTACTTTTAAATGTCCAACTCAAAAAGATCTACCAACTAAAAACACACATTTTCATTTAAAATAAGAAAATGCTTGTTGGGACTACTGCATGTATCCCTACATGGAATTCATCTTCTAATTAATAAAAAAATATATAATAATGTTCAATATTGATATCATTCAGTTTTAACACTAAACCCAAAACACCTACAGCACAATAGATTCCAATAGCCAGGGCATTTACCTTATTCTGATGACGAGTAAATATTGACCAGGCGAGGTTTTGTTTATTCAGTTGCCATGTCAGCTAGGTTTGCACATACGTGCCTTCCAAGGACTTCTGAGAACAGAGCGCGAAATTGCGATGCTACTGCCCGGATTAGGCGAAAATGAATGGAATCAGACAATTTCGCGCTCTGTTCTCAGAAGTCCTTGGAAGGCGCTTATGTGCAAACCTAGTTGTCATGGCAACTAAATAAACAAAACCTCGCCTGGTCAATATTTACTCATCAAGTGCAAGTCAAACAGAAAGACATTATATTTATTTTTATTAAAATTTAACAAAAGTACATTTAAATTGTGTGCGATCTACCAGCATTGCCTTTGCGATCGACTGGTAGATCGCGATTGACGTATTGGGCACCCCTGCATTAAGCCATTTAAGATTCAGGTCTTTTAAGTTTTATGTTTGTTGTATTTAGTGCTGATGGGATCTTGCTGGTTGAAATGGGTGTATTTCTCCCAGGAAGAAAAAAACAATGAAGTGTGGCTTATTTTTGAGCCAGTACTGAATTAGTAAAGAGGACCTGTTGAGCTTCACTGGATACACGCGAGACTCAGTCACCTCTCCACTGTACTGCTGCAATAATTCACTTTCATAGACACACACACACTCTCTCCTGCTACAGAGGTAAGCTGTGTTGGGTGTAATGCATTACTAAGCAATTAATTTCTGTAATTAAAATACTTTTTAATTGAAAGAAGTAAGGGATTACTCTTAATTTTTCAGTAATTTCATTAGTTACTTCTGATGTAATTACATTAAATGCTGTACAGACTCTAGAACAATTTTATATAATACAAAAGTGAATTTAAAATCAAAATTTAAAGTCTAATAATAAAATGTATATTTTCTAATTTAACTCTGCCCCCTCTAATTATTTGGCCAGTTCATAAATAATTGATTTGATATGATATGATTTATTTGAAAGAATTAAAAGAACAGTTTCATAACTATCCTTGTATTATTCATCTGGTCGAGGTTTATCAGGGTTTTAGAAAGTAATTGATAAGTAATGCAATTACTTTTCAGGAAGAGTAATTAGTACAGTAATCTAATAACACTGTAGAAAATGTAATTAGTAGTTAGTAATTAATTACTTTTATAGAGTAACTTACCCAACACTGAAGGTAAGGATAGACCGATGAGAGAAGTGCTGTCTTATCTTTTTCTGGCAGAAGCCGACTGATATCTGAGGATCTGGCCCAGCAGCGCTTAGAATTTTTTTTTGAAAAACAGCTGCAGTTCTTTTAATGTTCTAACTGAACATTAAATATTTAGACAATGTTAGCAGAATAAATAGACCAACGAAACTAACATCAAGGGGTGGGGGTGTGTGTGTGTGTGTGTGTGTGTGTGTGTGGGGGTGGGGGTGTGTGTGTGGGGGTGGGGGTGTGTGTGTGTGTGTGTGTGTGTGTGTGTGTGTGTGTGTGTGCGTACCTGTGTCGGTGAAAACAGTTAATGTGTGCACATGCACCTGCTCAGTCCTATAAGTCCTAGATAGATATATTTGTTTTGTATAGAAAGTATAACATAAGGAGGGATGTCCTTACAGATAAAGTAGCCAAAGTATTCTCTATTAGACTGGAACCGGAGGGTGACTTGCTATAATATTTATAGTTTACCCCCTACAGTATATGATGAGGCAGCTGAGCTTTGGCCTAACTAATTTTGCCTGATTAACACATTTGTGCTGACACATTGAATTTAAGGTCTTTTCATGTGAGTTCAAGTCCACCGTGTGTCATTCCTCTATCCCACTTTTCTTCCTATGATATCTTGTCTTCTTTATACTTTGTTATGAATAAGAACATGAAGTAGCAAAAAGGTGAAAATGAGGCATCATAGTAGAATGTATATGGGTTAACCGTGACTGTGTTGAACGTGTCCATTGCCAAAGATTGCACTCAGTCATTATTTTTCTCATTAAAAAAAGTTAAATTAATTGTCATTTTAAATTTATATTTATTCATTTAGGCATATGCTTTTATTGAAAGCGACTTACAAATAAGGAGAACAAAAGCGATTCATCCTAAAGGATACCGTAGGCAATGTGCTGTTGTACAAATTTCAAAATAACTTCGAGAAGTACACATAGCGAGGAAAGTTTTGTTTGTTTTTTGGAAGCAGAGTCCATTAGTAGGGTCAAGTGCTTACTGAAAAGCTGTGTCTTTAGGTGTTTTTTGAAAGAGGCCAGAGAAACAGCTGCTCAGGTAGACTTAGTTAGCCATTGGCAGTCATAAAGAGAGGGATGATGTGCACTCTCTTGGGCTCGATGAAGACCAATTGTGGGCTCCCAGTCAGGCTGGAATGAGAGGTTGAGATGTGTGTCAACGGCATAGCAATGATTGGAAAAACCATGTACCTAAATGACAGATCTCAGTGATGACATGTATTTGGAGAAGAGGAGGGGTCCAACCACTGAGCCCTAAGGTACCCCAGTAGCTAGTTGGTGAGACTTGGACATCAGTCCCCTCCAAGATACCCTACCTGTGAGGTAAGACTGGAACCAGCGGAGTACAGTTCCTGTGAAGCTCTATGCCGTGAGGGTTGATGGTAGAATGTGGTGTTTAACATAATTTTGAAAAATATGTATAAAATCATGACTACTCGCATAAAATTAGGTCTCCAGTCATGTCAGTAACCTTATAAAAGCTGATTTATTCTACATGGAGCAGTGGCACCTCATGGGGCTGCCATGTTAGAATCACATTACCAGCCGAAAAACTACTTGCTTAATCTCAATAATCGCCCTGATATTGGACACTTTCACTCATGGATTAAATTAATCATGGCTGACTGTGAATAGTACTTTTCTACAATGACATCAGTAACTGAAAACTGTTGCGTTTAAATGAGTCTGTATTCATGCTATGACTAGGTGTCTGTGTAAGTCCAAGAAGACATACAAAATTAGTGAGTGCACCTTTAAAGAGCACATATTATGGTTTGTAAACATACAATAGATTTACATGCAATATTTCATTTAGTCTCCCACATAATTTGAGGTTATAAAGCTGCTTGCAAAATATTTTAAAAATAATTACCAAAATGCTGTTTAAAATGGTTTAAAATGGACTATAGCATTTCACACTGCAGGACAAGTTAACTTTCCAAAAGTATTTCATGTCAGCTGCCCATATTCTATAATCTATATTTGCCATGTTTTAAACATATCTGGTTTGTTTGTCCACTTTAGGACCCACGACTCTTTAAATCAGAGAAGACAGAACGAGGTATGCTGCAGGAGGGCTGGAGAGACACCCAGGACCCTATCATGTGCTCCTACAAGCTAGTGACAGTCAAGTTCGAGGTGTGGGGATTGCAGACCCGTGTGGAGCAGTTTGTGCAAAAGGTAATATCATAAATGTCATATCATATGTTACTTGCATATCCCGGACGAGCCCCCTATTTCCAGAACTTGCTGTCTATAAATAGATCTCATCATCTGTGCTTACCATGATTTTTCCAAGTAGGGCATGTTCCTGAATAAACAGGAACATGGGCAGTGGTGGCTCAGCAGTTAAGGCTCTGGGTTACTGACCAGAAAGTTGGGGGTTCAAGCCCCAACACCACCAAGACACCCACTGTTGGGCCCTGAGCAAGGCCCTTGACCCTATCTGCTCCAGTGGCGCCATATCTTGGCTGACCCTGCACTCTGACCCCAGCTTAGCTGGGATATGTGATAAATAAATAATTTCACTGTATAGATGCTGAAATGTATGTATAATGTGTGACAATTGATCAATTTATTTAAACACTAACCTTGTTAGTTTGGGTAAAGCTTAGTTCTGTGGTTGTGGTTCAATTTTTAAAAAGTTAGTTTTTTTTTTCCGGCTGGGGTTAGAGTTAGGAGTACTGTATGTTTGTTTGAAAGAAAGCACAAGATCCATAGCTAAGTCATGGTCACCATATATCTGTAACTGTCCCTTTCATTCTCTAGGTGGTGAGGGACGTGTTGTTGCTGGGTCACAGACAGGCCTTCACCTGGGTTGATGAGTGGATTGGTAGGTTTGACATTTACAAAGCAGTCTGTAAAACAGTTAAAGGATGGGCAAGGAGGAGGCGAGAACCGGCTTGTCAATATAAATAATAATTTAATGAAAACACATAAACAAACACACATGACGGACATGCCCGTAATTCTCTCTCTCTCGAACAATCGGGGATGACCACGCGGGACGCGAGATACACCCCGCCCAAGGGATGGGGGGGTGTATGTCATGCCGGTGGCACCCCGGCCTGAGATAACGCCGGGAGGAATGTGGAGCGGAGGGGGGCGGGGCCGGGTCGGAATATCGCGCGCCCGGTCCCCAATCGGCCTGATGAGGCGCGCGAGGGATAAAGGCGGCCGGTGACGATTGTTCGAGAGAGAGAGAATTACGGGCATGTCCGTCATGTGTGTTTGTTTATGTTGTGTTTTAACTTTCTTATTAAATTATTATTTATGTTGACAAGCCGGTTCTCGCCTCCTCCTTGCCCATCCTTCAACTGTTTTACACAGTCTTGTTCACAGTGTTCCCTTCAGATTACAGCCTATTCATCTTTTAAGCTTTTATATCAGTTTCTTTTTTGTGTTGACTCCCAGAGTCATGACTACCAAACCTCATTGATGCCAATGGATAATCCATAGCTAACAGCATAAATGTCCTTGAACAGCCTGATAAGATAACACCTTTCTTAAACAAATTGTTCTGTCGTGAACATTGAAGGCTCAGTTTTATTTTATTTGCATTAGTTTAGAACATAGAAAGCTGTTCTGCACAGCATTCAGAATTATATTAAGATATGAAAAATGTATCTGAATGGATTAAACTCAATACATTTCATTTTTTTTGTATGAATTACATATTCATATGTTATCAAATACAAAACAAATGGAGTATTTTCAAATAAATTAGAGGATATATAGTAAACAATAGTCAAAGAGTCCCAGTCAGCAGGGGGCAGTAAGCACAACTGAACATGCAATGTGCAGCTGGAAAGGCAGCAAACCACACTTAACAACAGCAGACAGCTCAAGATGAGGATGCATTCTTGTTCTGTTTTTCTAAGTTTCAAAGTATGTTTAACTTGACACAGTGTCCTAAAAACACTGTTTATAACTAGAGATGCACCGATCGACTGGCCAGAGACCGGAATTAGCCGATTTTCCGCATGCCCGGACCGGTAACCGGCCGGTCAGCCTCACGTCTTACCGATTCCAAGCCGGTCCGTTTTGTTGCCAGCGGCACAGGCAATAACGTCACAGCCACACGTAAACATGTCATTGGCGTGGAAGATCTTCACTGTGAGTGAAGAATACATAAAGTTCGAAATGTATAATAATTGTAAGGCCAAAGTAAACCGTGGGGGAACCACCACAATAACTTTCGGATCAACAAACAATAGTTATAGTTATAACAATAGTAGAAATAACAATTAACAATAGTTAATTGTTATTTCTACCTCTTTCCAGTCACAGAGCACTTTATTTTCAGAGTTGTTTAAGTGAGAGAAGATCCTGTAACTTAGTGCAGTTTGGGAGCAATTGTAATGTTTAATAATTTATTTTATTATGAAAATAAAATTTAGCATTGAAGAAAGGTAGATTTTGTTTGTATATGTGGTCAATAAATCGGAATCGAAATCGGCCAAGAAAATTGCAATCGGTGCATCTCTATTTATAACACAACGTAACCACAGTGAGACTCTCCAGAACCGTCCATTTGACGCATGTGTACATTGACGCATCCTTGTATTATCAAAACCAGTGGTTCCCAAACTGGGTGCCACCAGGACTGTCTATGGGCGCCACTAAATCTCTGCTCAGTTTAATATATTAACTCCTTAAACTGGTGCATTTTAGGGCTGCCGCCCGCAATTTTTCACGCTCAAATTTAAAAGCTCACCATTCACACATACATTGGACTAACTGCAAAAAATTGGTCTCATTTTTCAAAACATTTCTTTTTCTCCATCACAATGCAGAGATCTGAAATGTAGGTACGCCCTAAACGCATTTTAGCCCTCACAGATGTGCTCATCCATAGACATTCAGTCTAATTTTCAGGTCAAGCACCACCCTTGTTGTTTCATTAAATATTTTGGTCTCTCAGTGGACTAGAAGCTCAATCTATGTGTCATTAGAAAGCCGAGATCCTCTCCTTTGTGATGGTATAAACATTTTTATCATCAATAGCCAAAAACATATTTTCTTATGATTTGTTTTGCATGCTTTTCCTTCTGTATGGCATATTTTGTTCTGGATATCTAAGATATAACATTGGATTATTCAACCAAGCAGGCTCACAGAGAAGTAAATGATGGCTAATTTCTTAGAGAACGTCCTGAGGTAAAAGCAGATATAAAGTTTTTAGTTATTTGGGGCTTACAACAGAAGTTATCGGAGCATAAAAGAGACGTTTGTATTTGATGATTAAGGAAATCATATTTCACTAAGTGATTCTTTTGAAAATCTTTCAAACTTTGGTATTTGTGCAAAAACATTATTCCTGAGAATGAAAGCATTCATTTGATATATGACTTGTCCATGTGCTATTTGAAATACTTTTTTCACATTAATATTTCTAACCCATTACCTCAACTCGTAAATTGATTCTCATTTAATTCTTGAGTTCTCAATTTGGCATAACCCTCATAGAAATGTCTTTGAATGTTCTTTTATAGACATGACAATGGAGGAAGTGAGAGAGTATGAACGAGCCACTCAGGAAGCCACCAACAAGAAGCTGGGAACCTTTCCCCCGGCTATTGCCATCAACGAGTCGCCCCTTCCGGCCTGCACCCGCAGCGGCCCATCCAGCGCTCCCTCTACACCCCTTTCCACAGAGGCCCCAGACTTCCTCTCTGTGCCTAAGGACAGACCCCGGAAGAAGTCTGCGCCAGAGGCCCTCACTCTACCAGACCCGGCAAGAAGAGACTCTGCCTTCCGCTTTCCCAATCTCTTTTCTTGGGGTTCGAGCTCACCACAGCCTGAGTAAACCACAGTGCTGAGCCTCAGTTTTTTGAAAACACTCCCTGGTAATGTGTCTTTTAGACATGTGCTGAATTAATCTCTCTTTAAACATTGAGAGAAATGTTCAGTTTCCAAAACACAAACAGAGTGGCTTTCCAACCTGTGCAACCTCATGTTTTACACTGGGTGTGTGGCCAAAACGTGCATTTTGACTACCACAAAAATTACAGCCTACTGTTAATAAAATCTCAGGAGTTGTCCCATTGATAAACCGTGCTGAAGCTTTATTTTGAACTTTTATTTTTCCTAATGCAGAGCCATTGATGCGAATGTTGAATATGGAGAAGGATTTGTAGCCACTGTTGTTTTGTTGTAGTGATGTATTTATTGGTCATTTTTCAATATTTCAGTTGTGATATTATGTTAACGTGACTATCCTCAGGCCTCTGGATTTCGTACTCAAAAATAATCAGCGTTTGGCATGTACTGTAAACTTCTCATCATTTCTAGGAATGGAGAAGTAAATTTGATAGCAGCCATGTTCTTGTCTTGAACTTTGACCCATCCCATTCCCAATCACTTTTAAATGGAAAACCAGCAGATAATAATTTTACTAACTCAGTACTTTTGCTTGGTCTGTACATAGTTTCATATTCAAAATATATTTGTTTGAGGAGCATCTGCAGTGTAAGATTATTAATGAAGTATTCTGTTCTTTACATGTTAACGTTTTGGTTTTATGTGATGCATTATTATCCGTGAATATAAAAGAAGTCCTCATTGAATGCTTGATAACTAGGTTGATGTATATAATCTGCGAGCTCTAAGGAATGTTTGCTTCTGCTGGCTGCTGAAAGGCTCTTGTACACTTGCTGGTTCATGCATATCTGCATATCTATCATTTTTCTAAAGGATTCAGAGATGCACATGCCAAATCTTGTGAAATCATGCTTTTAATGTCAATTACCATTGTGAAATTAAAGCATTTGCTATCTATTGGGATTTCTATTTCATTCAAACTCCACCAAACCTATTATCTGGTATTTGTAAAAGAATAGCAAGGCTAACATGCTTACAGACTTGTGTCTTTGAAAATCTATGCGTTTTGAGTGTCTAGTTATATAACATGGATCATAGCAGCTTTCATATCTTTAATCATTTAGATGCAATTACTCTTACTCTTATCACATCTTAAGGCCATTTTAACTCATTTATTCAGCACCAATCAAACTTGAATAATGCCAGTTGCAATGAACCAATGTCTATTTTTTTATATATATTTAATAGTAATTTAGTATTTAACCATTGTGCGTCAATACAATAAAGTTACTCAGAGGTCTTTGAGGACAAAAATGTCCATGTCAAGAAACTGCCATAATAATTTAAATTGGTAAAAAATTTTAACCAACATTAGTCCTGATCATAACTTCCAAATATTAATTCATTTTCAGGATGTTAACCCTTTAAATACCAGTTTGTTTACATTATGACACTGTTGTTTCTTATGAAAAAACTAAATTTGAATTATTTTCCATATACTAAATGCTAAGGGGATTTTTTTTGTTTGGGGGTGGGGATTATCACGGTCTGGGATATGTCAATGATTAGCAACAACATTGATTTTGATGCATTATTATTTTTTGTGCAGTGTCGGATTTAAAACAAACTCGCATTCAGGAGCTTAGAGGACAAAAATGTCTGCGTCGAAAAAACTAACATAAAAATATTATATATTCATATTATTTTCCACTTTCAGTGATTCTTTTTTTTTTTTACCAATATCAGTCCTGATAACTACCAAATATTTATACATTTTCAGGATTTTAACCCTTTAACACAATTTTAGCTGCATCATTTATTCAATTGTCTGTAGTGCTCTATAATACAGCAAACCTAAAATAGGAAAAAAGCATGTGTTTGCTCCATAGGCTAAAAAATGGCACCATCTGGTGGAAAATATAAAAAATTAAAACTTTTGAAGCCAGGGTTCTGGAATAAAAGCAAAATATCATAGAATTCATGATTTTATGCTTTAATGGCACTGGGATCAAATATTGCTGTTTTAATGGGTTTCAATGGGGACATTTTTGTCTTGAATGTCCTGAGTGTAATTATTTTGTGTACATTGTGTATTATAGGAACTGATATTCCCCCAAAAATACACGCCTTTAGCAAAATGTATGCCGTTGGTGCTAACACAGCCAGAATGATAGAAAAAAATTATAAAGAGAAAAACGTCTTGAAGGTCGCAGAAGGGTTAATGTCAGCTTAAATGTTGAGGCACTTTGGCATATTCGTTTCTAAAATGAATACCTCGAAATACAGTGTTCAATTTTATTACTTCGAGAATAATTTAACAGCTTGGCTCTTACATTGAACAGACTCCTCATCTTACAGTAAACCAACCACACTGTATTGTTTAATCTCATTTCATTCAAGGTCACACTACAATTGAAGAATGAATTATAGAATTTAAAATAAGTATATTTACCTATGGCTGGTATGCTCTTTTGTCAGTGTTGTTACTTTCACTTAACCTCCTGAGATCCTGCATCCACAAGCATGGGCAAATGGCACACTGTTAAACACAATGACCACGTATGTGTACTACAAGCTAATTTTCCTTCAAATATCCTATTTCCACTGTGCATTTTCAGATTGAGAATAAATGGATGCAACTAAAAACTGGAAAATGATGCTATCAAAGGATGTATATGGTGTTAGGATAAAAATAAGGTGTATTTCAAACATTTCTGAGACCAGTGCAGACAGACAGCATACTGGAGGTTAAGTCATTCACTAATTAGTGAGCAAGAGATCATCCAATAGCTTTCCTGTGCAGCCAAGTGCATCACTCCTAACATCTGGTCAAAATGTTAGTTTTAGGCTGCAGATTATGTTTGGACCACTCAATATGTCTGGCAGACATGGGACAATGATAATCAGTAAATAGATTCAGAATTTAAAATGCTGCATTTTATTTTAACCTGGTTGGCCTTAATTGAATGATGCTGGTCATTAATTTGAAGGGGTGGAATAATAGGGTTCAAAAGTATGAATGCAAACTTTAATACAGTGAAAAAGACTATTAGCATAACACAAATATATATAAATAAATATTTCTAACATTCTTTTGAATGTCCATGTACTAAAATAAAATATTTGATGCCATGAGTGTTTCTTCATGTACTATTACTATTACTTTGAATGGCCATGAAAAATGAAGCAATGTGATAACAAATTTACCTGGTCGCAAAATGAAGTCTGTTAATTTACCTGATGAACTTTCACCTTTTGCTGACCCTTTATGCATTGCAGAGCTTTTAAATCACTTGCGCCTTTATTAGCAACTGACACATAATTGCCAGCTCTACATGTCATACATTCTGCTTCCCACGGAACTCCTCCTGGACGAAAGCATGGACATTTTTGTTGCAAATCTTCTGAAAATTTGCACTTTCGTATGTGCATTGTTTCCACTTCGCTTTCATGTGCTGCTTCTGTCAAGCAACTGTTTGACGCTGAACACAACAGTGCTTCTCGCGTTTGCGGAGAGATTGGCAGGCAGGAATTTGACCAATAGTTGCTGCAAGCCTCTTATAATCGACCAATTGTGTGAGAAGGCGGGACTTACAAAGAGGCGTTAAAGCGATGCAAAAATGCGTGCGCACACTATTAGGCCAGATGCCCATCATAATTCAACTAAAACTAAATTCCGGACATTTTCACAAATTTAGAAATCCCTTCCCGAAGCTTTTTTAAGGTCCGAAAAAGAAGACATGTCGGGGAAAAAGAGGACGTATGGTCACGCTAGTATATGCGTAGTCATCATTCTAAAGTAACACGTGAAGTAAAGTCAGTACTCCTGTATCTCTCGAGTTTTAATTATTGAGAAAGTTGGAATGAATAATTGATCGTGTAAACGCTCATGGATAACTCTGCCCGACGGAAAAACAGACGCGCGCACAGTCTGTCCAATCAGAGGCTTAGATAACGGCACTTCCGTGAGCGCTGACCAATCAGAGAGTAAATACCCTGAACTTCCTGCTCAGCGTCTCCGAGCTCTTATAATAATGCTGGCAATTAATAAACGGGTGTGTGATGTTTATAATGCACGGAATGAATGAAGACTTACTGCTTAATCAATAGAGAATATCGAGGGTAAGTTTGTATGATTTCCAGTGTATTTGACCAGAATATAAAGATGTCATGTGTAGGAATTTATTTTTGTAATGTCTTTATTTTCCTTTGGAAAATAACACAAAACTGGAAGACATAAGAAGTAATGTGCATAAATATGTTATATTAATTGAACTTATTAGATACTAATAAGGCTGTTATAATGAATTTACTGAGGCAGGTGCAAGTTGACCAGCTGGTATCTAGTAACACTAAACAGTTAACTGAATCTATTGCTTCTGAAATTTGAGTTATAGATCAGCTAAGATCATAAGAATCATCTATATATTAATCAAATATTATTGGTAAACGGTCAAATGGCATTTATTCAATTGAAATTGAGAACTTTATTAAAAGTAAATATTAAGCATTCTTGTCGTTATTTAATAAGCCACACAAAGTCGATACAATAAATATTTTATAATTTAAAGTTACGACTAATGAATAAAAATGAAGTTTGTTCTTAAGGTGCAGTGCATGATTGATCATGTCCGGATCGCTGCTGTGGGCAGTGGATGTGTACGGGCGGGTGTTCAGTGTGTCGGCCGCTAGAGGCCGCTGGAAGCGCACTGCAGATGTTCTGCTGGAGTTGAAGCGTGTGACGGGCTCTCAGCAGTGCTGTTGGGGCATCGGGTGCGACCATCAGGTGTACCTCAGTATGGATCCCAGTGATGTGCCTATCCACCACCAGGAAGAGACCTATGAAAACCAGGCTTTGTTACCATTGCCAGCTCTGTGAGAACTTTTACTCTTGAGAATATTTCTCCGGATAGGGATATTTCAATTCAATTCTGTATGAACGATTAACTACTAAAAACCTACTGAACATTTCCAGTTTATTGACACTGAGACACTGATTTGAGAAAAATACCCTCCTTTTTTATGTCAAGAGAGGGAGAGAATCCTCAGAGACAGGGGTAAGTGACATAATCTCAAACTCAACTCCAAACTCAACCCATCCAAAAATCATCCCAAACTTAGCCCACCCTAACTTATCCCAAACTTAACATATCCCAAACATAAGAAATCCAAAACTGAACCCATTTTTAACTAAACCCACCCTAAATGTAACCAATGCCAAACTGAATGTATCGTAAACTTAACCTATACCAGACTTAATCACCCCAAATTTAACCCATTGCCAAACAATGCAAAACTCAAGTTACTCAACATATCATAAACCCAACCCATCCCAAACACAACCCACCCTTAACTTAACCAATGCCAAACTGAACTTTTCATAAATGCAAACTCATTCCAAGTTAAACCCACCCTAAGCATAACCCATCCAAACATATCTCAAACTTAACCCATTCTTAACTCAACCAACCTAAGCTTAACCCATGCCAAACTTAATGTATCCCAATCTCAAACCATCCCTAATTTAACCTATACCAGAATCAATCTAAACTTAAACCATCCCAAACTCAACCAACCTAAACTTAACCCTATCCCAAATTCATCCCATCCTTAACTTAACCCATTCCAAACTAAACCCATCCTAAACTTAAAGTATCCCAAACTTAAGTGTACACCTTTGTATGAAATCTTTCAAGCATTGTATAGCCTTCCTCAAAACAGTGATTTACTGAAGAGTTTCTAGAGAAAGATGTTTCTTTTTTCAATATTTTCCCTAATATTGAGCTTAAGACATGCCAGTCTATTGCATATGTGGCAACTCAAAAACAAACACAAAGACAATGTTAAGCTTCATTTAATGAACTAAATAGCTTTCAACTGTGTTTGATATAATGGTAAGTGATTTTCTAGCACCAAATGATCAATTTATCATGATTACTCAAGGATAAGGTGTTGAAGTGATGCTGCTGGTAATGGGGTCTGTCTAGATTTGATCAAAATTACTTTTTTCAAATAGTGATGCTGTTTCTTACATCAGTAATGTCCTGACTATACTTTGTGATCAGTTGAATGCCACTTTGATGAATTAAAGTAACAATTTTACTCCGAAACAGCAAAATCTGCACATTATTCCAAACTTTTGGCCACCAGTGTATTATTTAAATTGTAAAGTATTTATACATCATCACAGCCTTTCATTTTAGCTGATTTAAATTTAAAAAAATCACTGTGCAGTAAAACATTTTTCACTGTAATACAGTAAAACATTTACTTCTTACAGTAAACAACTATGGCTCTTGACGTTCAGACGTGTTATGGTAATGAGAATTAGGCAGTAAAATGTCCTGAAAACAATGTCACAATGCAAAAAATCTTACTGGACCTTAATTTATTCTTCATTTCCTTTATGCAAAAAATAAATATACTATGTCAAGAAAAAGTATATGAACCTTTTGGAATTACCTGCATTTATGTATTAATTTGTTTTCAAAACTGGTTTGATCTTCATCTAAGTTATATAATGAACAAACACAATCTGTTTTAACTAATCACACACAAATTATTGTTTTGTTCTTGTACATATTGAATACATCATTTAAACAATTCACAGTGTATGTTGAAAAATGTATGTGAATCCCTAGGCTAATGATAATTAGTGTCAGAAGTTGGCAAACCTGATACCAAATGAATGTAATGAGATTGGAGGTGTGGGTTAGAGCTATTTTGACTTATAAAAAGCACTCAAATATTTAAAGTTTGCTATTCACAAGAAGCATCTGCTGACATAGACATGCCTCACAAAAAAAGAGAGATCTCAGAAGACCTACGATTAATAATGGTTTCTTTGCATAAAGCTGGAAAGGGATACAAGCTTTCCAACAAAATCATTGCTGCGCACCTGAAGTTTGCCAAAGACTACCTTGACACTCCACAATGCTTCTGGGGAAATATTTTGTGGACTGATGAAACTAAGGTTGAATTGTTTGGGAAGAACTTGCAGCACTACATTTGGTGTGAAAAGGTCACCACGTACAAACATGAAAACATCATCCCAATGGTGATACACAGTGGAGGGAGCATCATGATTTAAGGCTCCCAAGTGGAACGCTTGACATTATTGAGGGGGATAAATGAAATCCCAAGTTTATTAAGATATCCTACAGGATAATATCATGGTGGTTGTACAGCAGCTGAAGCTCAGCAGAAGTTGTGTGATGCAGCAGGACAATGACCCTAAACATCAAAGTAAATCCACTACAGGATGACTTCTGGATGAATCCACCTTTTGGAGTGGCCCAGTCAGAGCCCAGACTTAACCCGATAGATATGCTGTGGAATGACCTCAAGAGAGCTGTTCACACTAGACATCCTAAAATATGTCTGATCTGAAGCAGTTCTGTAAGGAAGAATGGTCCAAAATTGTGCAGGTCTAATCCGCAGCTACCGGAAACGCTTGGTTGATGTTCTTGCTGCCAAAGGAGGATCGACCAGTTATTAAATAGGTTCACATACTTTTTCCACAGCACTGTGAATGTTTAATGTGATGTGTTCAATAAACGCATCAAAGATTATAATTGTTTGCGTGTTGTTAGTTTAAACACATTGTGTTTGTCTATACTTGTGACTTTGAAGATAAGATCACATTTTATGACCAGCTAATTCCAAAGGATTCACGTATTGATTTATTGATTTGGGGTTAAATATAATCAGGACATTTTACTGACAGGTTTCATTAGAATCACCCAGTCATAAGGGTAAATGATTACAGATATCTCACTGGTCTCTGTGACAGCTCTAGACTCTGTAAACAACAGCAAACAAAAATGTGAACGAATGTAGTTGCAGTAAATTATTGAGGCTGCCATTTTTATGCCGTGTTGTTCATAACAGTTGTCAGTTGAGGGTGCTATTTTGGTTTTACCAACTATTTCTGCATGATGTTGGTCTCAATAAAGCTCATTTGTTATTTTTGGAAAGAGGGGGCGTGATTAATCCAACAGCTCAGTCTCCTAGAACAGCTCAATTATTTACAGCACCTTTAATATACCATGGTCAAAGGTCACTTCTGGGTTCAGAAAATATTTTTTCTCACTGGCTGATGTATAGACAGATAGCACTGCAAGCATGCACATTAAAGTCTTATTTAGGGCATTTATGAAAAGTTGGATTAAAAAACAGCAGCTTTTTGGGATTCTCCTTTCAAAACCTGTTCCTCTTCTAGATACGAGCTGCTGAAATGGTGGGCACAGTAATTTCTTCCTGAAGTGCAGCAGATCGCTGGGTTTCGAGACCATGATGGGATAGTGGTATCTGTTGAGACATTTCAACCCTCAAAAACATCACAACTGATCGAGGTATGTTATAAATAACCACATCTTAAACATTCAATTCCAATCCAGTAATCTTGAATGTATTACAGCTGCACCCTAATTTAAACGAAACCCCATAAAGAGTCTCTGCCTCATATTGTCTGATGCATATTGCACATAACCATTTTACGTTTTTAGTATCTTAACATCGTTTTCTAAACGCTCCGCATTCAGTGGAGGAAAATACCATTCTAATGTGGATGAGAGGCAGAAACTTGACAAAAATCAACCTGTTTTCAAATGAAAATGCATCCATGTAGACTACACATTTTTCGCTCTTTCTTACATGGAGACTGCTGCAACTTATTATTATTATTATTTTCACGTGCCCAGCCCTTTTGTTATGGTATACATATCCTCAAAAACCTTGCCCTTACATGGCATGTAATAACCAAAATAACTGTGATTGGTCGTTTAACATGTCAGTCGGATGGCTCTTCCTGTCTAAGTGGATGGTTCTTGCCCAGTTTAAGCTGCTATATGTCCCAGAACTTTCGCCGTTTAACCAAAGTTTGGCTGTGCGAGACTACCGAATAAGTGACTGATATTTAACGCTATTCAAAGGCATCAAGTCTGTCACCATAAGTAGTGCTAGACTTGTCTCTCAATTGATTTTAGTAGATTTAGCATTTATATGTTGCTAAGCTAACAACAGAATGCTCTAATAACAATAATGTGAGATGTTTTCATTTCTCTTCGGTCTCTAGTGAGTGCTGGAATGATTTCTTGTCCTTCATAAAATCACCCATCCAAGAAGATGACCCCAGGTATAAGGTTCCCAAGTGTAGTTCATATAGAAATGAAATTAATGTTGATTGAGGCTAACATTCTGCCTAACATCTGCTTTATGTTCCACGGAAGAAAGCTCTGATGTAATAGTGTTTTTCAGGTTTACCTGTTTAAATCCACACAGAGATGTGACCTACACAGTCCACAGAGACTCTCAGTACAGCTTGTGCAGCAGAGTGGTATGTGCAGGATATGAGGGGTCACCACTCCTCTCAACATGACAAATCACATGCAGTGGAGCATACTGAATTTATGCAGTATGTGGGACCTCAATCAGATCTTTGATCTACAACATTGCAAGGCCCGATCTTAGAGGATGTATTGAACTTGTGTTTTTTTCTTCTTTGGATTGTTTCACCTTACGTCAACAAAACTGTCCACGTGTATTTTTGAGAGCTTCCATAAGTTTATATTGATATTTGCCTTTGTTGTTTAGAATTTGCTATCAAAGTGTTAAAATTTAAATGTTTAAGTCACTACAGATGTACCTTGAATCATGAAATATCGTAAGAGATATGTGAAGTCGAATACCTGACTTTAATGTCCCAACTTCATATTCTGTGGTATAAAAGATCAGAGAAATGACTCAACAGGATATTTTCCCAAACTACCTTTTATTAGCTTTGACATCATTTTTGCAATTCATTTAACCAAGCCAAAAAGTCAGACAAACGAAAGTTCAAAAAAAAAAAAAAAAAGTAGTAACAAAGTTTGCAATTTTAACCGTTTACAATTTTAATATTTTATTCTGTATGGTCACAAACCAGAGCAGGTAAGACTTCAGTAAACTAGAGAGTTTCTCTCAGTAACTGC
Organism: Xyrauchen texanus; assembly: GCF_025860055.1. Taxonomy (NCBI): domain Eukaryota; kingdom Metazoa; phylum Chordata; class Actinopteri; order Cypriniformes; family Catostomidae; genus Xyrauchen; species Xyrauchen texanus. Next base: position 7,763,399 of record NC_068287.1, on the reverse strand, counting down.
AACTTTAAAGCAAGTCATTTATACTTGCATTTCAGTTTCAGTAATTTAAGTTGCATCTATAAATATTGTGCCCTGCATTATTAAAATGCCTCTCATGTGTGTTGAATTATATTATATATCTTTTAAGAGTGATATAAACACAATTCAACGAAGACTCAATGTATGCAAACAAATGCGGTGTTAAATCATTTTGTTCATTAATTGATACTGTGAAATGAATTCTTTAGTACACTTCATGTCAGGGCATTCTCTATTACCCATCCTCTGTATGTTACTTTAATAAATACCCCAACATATAGTAGTCATCACAGCAGAGAATATTCAAGACTCTCTCTCTCTCTCTCTCTCTCTCTCTCTCTCTAACATTCATTTTAAAGATTGGAAGACAATATTAATGTGATTGATTTGATCCGATCATGGGTTTGAAAATAGATTCATAAAATTACCTCATTCCACACTATTGATAAAGAATAAACATATTTGATTCCCCAGATTAATCTCTAGTCTGTCATGTGACATAGCAGCACATCACTTATCTATGATAAGGCTCCACTGTATGAATTCAAAAACAGTACAATGTTTGCCAAATTAATTGTAATGACTGCATCATCTAATCACTAGACCTTTGAACGTTTGATTAGATAAATCTTCTGTAGCACTAAACATAAAAGACTTTATTACACTTCCCAGATTCACTTTGAAACATATACCATTAAATTGCTCAAGTTTCATTAATATGTTATTATAATTTAAGTCTTGCTGCTTTTGTTTACAGATTTTGCCTTTTGGCAAGTATAAACACCATGGGTCCACGCAGCCATCATACCGCTGAAGAAGAGACACATTCTGTCTTCCAGAGTTGAACGTATTTTGGTGCAAAAAGTGCAAATCAATCCCAGAACAACAGCAAAGGACCTTGTGAAGATGCTGGAGGAAACAGGTAGACAAGTATCTATATCCACAGTAAAATGAGTCCTATATTGACATAACCTGAAAGGCTGCTCATCAAGGAAGAAGGCACTGTTCCAAAACCACCATAAAAAAGCCAGACGAAAGTTTGCAAGTGCCCATGGAGACAAAGATCTTGGAGAAATGTGCTCAGGTCTGATGAAACAAAAATGTTACTGTTTGGTCGTTATGTTTGGAGGGAAAAGAGTGATGCTTACAAGCCGAAGATCACCATCCCAACTGTGAAGCATCATGTTGTGGGGGTGCTTTGCTGCAGGGGGGACTGGTGCACTTCACAAAATAGATGGCATCATGAGGAAGGAAAATGATGTGGATATATTGAAGCAACATCTCAAGACATCAGCCAGGAAGTTAAAGCTCTGATGCAAAAGGGTCTTCCAAATGAACAATGACTCCAAGCATACCTCCAAAGTTGTGGCAAAATGGCTTAAGGACAACAAAGTCAAGTTATTGGAGTGGCCATCACAAAGCGCTGACCTCAATCCGATAGAAAATTTGTGTGCAGAACTGAAAAAGTGTGTGCGAGCAAAGAGTCCTACAAACCTGACTCAGTTACACCAGTTCTGTCTGGAGGAATGGGCCAAAATTCCAGCAACTTATTGTGAAAAGCTTGTGAAAGGCTTCCCGAAACATTTTAGTTAAACAATTTAATGTAAACTTCTGACCCTCTGGGAATGTGATGAAAGAAATAAAAGCTGAAATAAATCATTCTCTCTACTATTATTCTGACATTTCACATTCTTAAAATAAAGTAATGATCCTAACTGACCTAAGACAGAGAATGTTTTCTATGATTAAATGTCAGGAATTGTGAAAAACTGAGTTGAAATGTATTTGCTAAGGTGTATGTAAAATTACTTAAACTGTACATATGTATTCATATTTTAAACGTTTTATACATGTTATTTTAGAAATATGTATAAACCAAGTAATGTACTTAATAGTAATCCATCTGATTACTAGAATTTAAAATGTAGTGTGTTAAGGCTGAAACATACTTTACACAAGTACGTGAATGAAAGGTTAGCCAGTAATTACAGATTTTTGACAGTTAAAATACCCTAATGTCTGACAACACAATATAAAAAATATGAATTTGTCTGAAACCCCTTAAGTTGACACCACAAGTGTACAGCCATCCCAATGATGACAGCACTTCGCTCCCACAGAGGTTTAAACATTCCTGATAGCTTGCGAAGTCCTATTCCGTGACTACAACAGGTCATATCCCACAAACTGGCAAAAGTAGCCTATCGTTCCCATTTCGCATTCCCGCAGTGAGAAGCTTCTCACTTCAGAATCACATTAAAACCCCCTTGCATTACCGTCTTCTGGAGATCAGGACACCAGGCTTATGTGAATCTCAAATTGTAGAGAAAAACTGGACACATTTCACTTCGGCAGCAAAATGCTTTTATGCTGTCAAATTTGAGGAAAATAGCCATAAAAATAAAGAGCTAATGAAATTATCCAAGGTGAGAAATTATTACATAACCTAACGAAGCGCCCCTTGTGGCAATGTTGAGAATGCAACGCGTACTTGAGCTAAGTTATGAATTGCGGTATGATGACACATTTCAGTAGGCAACAACTCCTGAAATAGAGCTTGTGTAGCAAAATGCGTCTGCGTTCATGTACTTGAGTATGTTTCGGCCATTAGACATATTTTACTCAAAAATAATTCGACTAATTACTTACAGATTACACCCAGCACTGGTATCTACATACATGTTGTAAGACAACATCAAGTGCTTATCATATTAAGCACATTAAACATTTTCTATGCAATCGAATTGTCAGTTCGCCACTGTGTGACGCGTTCGGCAATGCCGTTCATGTGGAAGCGAGACATGTGAAAGGGACCAAGTTCTATACCAGCAAGCAAGATTCTCTACAATCCAGGCAGAGGTTTATAAAGGAAATTTGAGTGTGTAATTAAAAAAAAAAAAAGTAAAATGCAAAAACCTTCCGATTTTAGGCAAAATTAAAACTTCTAAACTGACCTATGTTATGGTGCGACAGACCACACCCAGATTACCCAGTGTCACTGGCACAATAAGTGAAGAGATACGCTGAGCTCCCCTTAAGTGTGTGTGTTAGAGAGGTAGTAATTAATTAATCAGTCTTATTAATTCATATGACTCAGTGGTGAAGGCAACAGTATCTCAGTGCTTGAGTTTCCTCTGAAGACCCATGAGTTTAATTGTGGCTGCAGTTATCTTCTCATACACCACGAACATGAGCGCTGACGTCAACACTGTCTGGAGCAGCTTCGCCTCTAGACCTTTATACAAGCCCAACAATCCATGTCTCCTGTGACAGAGAAAAGGACAAAGGTAGAGGGTTAGACTCCAGTCTATCAAAACGATTCACCCATGATTATCTATTGATTATGTTTGTTTCAAATAACAGTAACATTAGAGCTTCCGTCCAGGACTTGAAACCCACTCTTGATATTAGAGGTGACCGATATATCGGTACTACAGATTAATCGGTGCCGATAGTTGCTTTTTGGAACTATCGGTTACTGGCAAAAATGTATACTGATAGTTGCAGATATTTTTTATTCCTCCGTGATCCTCTGAAAATTATGTTTTTTTTTGTTTTTTTTATTGAAATGATGGCATATAGTCGCAAAGACAAATGTGACTATATAGAAACGTCCCTCGTCAGCAAATACATTGTGTCTCCAACTTCACATTATGAATAATAATATACTGCATAGGCTATAAAAAGCTTAATTTGGTAAATATTTAATATAGAGCACTGTAACGAAGCAAAGTCTACATCATTTCAAAATAAGAGTCCCTGGTGTGTTTCAGGTTTGTTTAGTGTTGAAAGTACCATGTCATGCATCCAATGTTTTTTTTTATACATAATTATTATTAGGATTTTGGTTGAAAAATAAACTACATCTAGGATTTATTCATTATGGAATCTGGCTTCAATATCTGTGCTGACTAAAAAAAAAAAAATTGTAAAAACTCTCGGCCGATTATTCAGTTATCGGCCTTTTCCACCACCCAAGTTATCGGTATCGGCAAAATCCTTGATCAAAAAAATTGATATGACAAAAAGCTTCTGTTTGACATTCACTGAAGGAATAGTTCACCCCAAAAAAAATGCTGTCATCATTTACTCACACTCATATTGTTCCAAACCCGTTCTAACTGTCTGTCTTGTGTGGAACACAAAAGGAGACACTTTGAAGAATCTCTAAACTGCACTTTTTCATTCAATGAAAGTCAATGGTGAATGTAGTCTATATGACTTGTGTGCTATATTCCAAGTATTCTGAAACCATATAATGTGGGGAACAGGCTGAAATAGAAATGTCTATTCCCCTCCATTGTAGCTCGCAAATTTAATTTCACCACATATTCAAACTTGGCACATTACGATTGGTTACAAAACGCGTGAGATTATTAATAAATAATTACATTTTCAGTCTGTTTCTCACACAAAGCTATCACATGTCTTCAGAACACTTGGAATATAGCACACAAACCGTATGAACTACTTTTATGATGCTTTAATGCTGTTTTTTTTTTTTTTCAGTTTTGGGGCTTGAAAGCCTTTGATCACTTTCCACAGAAGCTTTGGAATGACATGAGGGTGAGTTAATGACAGAATTTGTATTTTTAAGAAGGACTTACTTGATTCGGTCCATTAGTAAAGAAACCACATTCCTGAGGCTGCCCAGTAGACCTCCTTTACCATCGGATTTAAACTGCCCAAACTGAAGAGAAAGCAATGGAAACCAGTTCACACAGTGACAAGTTTAGTTTATTGAAAACGTTGAAAAGATGAGTTTTATAAAATGTTTAACAGCATCTGGGTCCTGTTCTTTAAACATGCCTTACTTGTTTAGCTGGATATGTTTCCGGATATCTTAAAACCGGGATACTGACTGGAATGGTTGCCTTGCAAGTGAGCAAGTTCGAGAAGTCAGATGTGCTATTTTGATAACATAGCTGGATTAACTTTGAATGGAAAATCTAGGTTTAAACCAAGTTATCCTAAAACATATTCATGGCTAGCAAACCAGACTGGAAGAGAAGGACGCTGAAGTCTGTTAATGACAGATAATGTTTGTTTACCCTGAGAATTGCCTGAACGGTCTGCAGTGGATACGTTGCTGATGTCGCGATAGCTTTAGCGATGGCACCGATAAGAAAGATTTTAAGTGATGATATCTGGAAGTACAAAAAGATGAAGCAACATCAGATAATTTGCAGAATAAAAAAAATTAAAATTTGAGTACTGATTAGTCAGATATGTGTGGCAGGCACAGAGAAGCTCTGCAGTCTGGAGGTTTTAACGCATTTAAGCTGGTTTCCCCTCATCATGCAAGTGCAGGTAATATATGGAGCACTGGGAAATAGATGCTACTTTTCTGCACGACAGAACCAATACCTGCGGTGAAAGTGTGAAAATGAATCTGCACAGCACGAGATAAATATAAAGTTTATTAAACTACTTTCCATAATGCTGAATATAATGTATATCAATGCTATGAGGGAACATTTGATGGTCCTCCTGATAGTATCTAATGTAATGTCTGATTTCACCAGTACATTTATAGTATGGAAAATTATATTTAACTGGTAAGGCATATGCTGCCATTATTTTTATTTTATTTATTTACTTATATTTATATATATATATATATTAGAAATATGTAATCATTTACAATACTATTCTGAAAATTAAAAGGTTATTTTAGAATTGTTTTAAATGGATATAATCAGTGACGGTGTGCAAGCATATGTAATTCTGTATATTCAGATGAGCAGAATTATTAATATTTCTACTGTGGTGTCACCATTGCCCTTTGATGGGCTGATTTGTGGTCCTTTGGGCTTAGTTTAAATTATCATGTATCGAATCATGAATCAAACCAATTTGTTACATTTTTATAATTACATTTTAATAAAATACAGGAACTAAATTGCACTTTATCCGAATAATCAAAGAAATAATCGATTTTCAAAATAAAAGTTAGTTGCAGCCCTAGTAAAATGTTTTAAAAAGACTTCCTCAGAAGTCCACAGTGATAAAAGTGCCTGAAGTTGAAGAAACACCCATATATAAAGATATACTGTCAAGTATAGAATAAACATGTGACTTGTCTCCCGTACCTTCCTGCCTCCACTTCCTGCTTTTCGTTTCATAGCCTCATAAAACATGAACTGCACAGCAGGATTAAACACCAGCACAAGCGATGGCAGCATCCCGTTCCACAGAGTTCCCACACCCTCACTGGCTATTATCTGGGAGAAGGCGTCTTTGACAAGAAAACAAGACATAAAAGTATCCGTTACATTATTGACAACGCAGACATTGTTATTAATGTTGTTTCTTTGCATGCAGCAGTGACCAGCATCTACAGTGGCAATAAAAAGTATATGAAACCTTTGAAATGTCCTGCATTTATGTATAATGTTGTCTTAAGTCACAATAATTAACAACCACAATCTGTTTTACTTATACCACACAAATGATTGTATTGTTCTTGCACATAATGAATACATCATTCTAACATTAACAGTTATTATATAGGCTCATTTACTTTTTCCACAGCATTGTGAATGTTTAATGGGATGTGTTCAATAAAGACATGAAAGATTATAATACACGTTGTTTGTCTATACTTTTGACAAGTGTTGGGTAATGTTACTTTTAAAAGTAACTCGTTAGAATATTGTGTTACTTCTTAAAAAGTAACTAAATTAAAATTATGTGTTTTAACACATGAATAAACTGCATTTCACTCAACCGAATGTTAACCTCATATTACCCTAAAACACCAAATGCACATGAGCGTTAGCGAGTTGATTGACAGGCGATGTCTGCATCTAAAAGGTGATTGGCTCTTTTACCTGCAAGGCAGGATTTCCTTTCAACATCAAATGACTGTTGGGTGCTAGAGCTTCTTGGTTGGGCATTCCAGGTTCTCCCATTCATTTAAATAGAAGTGACTCATCTCTCTCTGCTAAAAAGTCTCTGGCCTCACACTATAAGAACTAGAATGCCCATCATGCACTACATCTCCTCCCTGAAGTTTGCACACTTTTACTCCTGATTTCTCATGATACAGGGACAGTAGAAGTGTACAAAAGCAATGCATTACTTTATTAAAAAAGTAACTCCATTATGGTCTAAACTAAAATAAAATATAGTGTTACTTTATTCGTTACATGAATATTTGCATTACTTTTATCCCGTTACCCCAAAAACTGATTGTGACTTTGATGAAGATGAGCACATTTTGAGCAATTAATGCAAAAAAACAGCTAATTCCAAAAAATTCTCATACTTTTTCTTGCCACTGTATAATCAGAGGTAATAATATCACAAAGGATGTTTTACTTTTAAGTTAATTGTCAATCAAACTCTGTTTGTAAGAATATGCAGTAAACATCCATTTGAAGTCTATACCTCCACAGGTAAATGAGTGTGTAAGGGGTTCTGACCAAATATGCCCTTATAGTGGGTCTGATGGAGCTCCTCGTTCCTGAACTTTGCCCCTTGAAGCTTCAGCCGTGTGTTCACCACCCACATGGGAGTCGTCAGGAGCACGTTAACGGTTCCTTAATGATATGTAAACAACAGGGATTGGAAAACAGTTGACTTTACCTTCTTAATGAGAGGGATTAGACCGATTTCAGTACCTGATATGAAGCCCATGAGCAAATCTTTGCCAGGTCTAGACTTGTCTGAGACCATCACCCTCTTCAGTGTGTTGAATGTGTAGAAGTAGACAAAGTTAGAGCAGCACAGACTAGATATGACAGGAAACCAGCCACGATAAAGAGACAATCTGAAACACAATGAAAGCAGATAATGAAAAATAATCCAACTGGCAGGTTTACAACCAAAAATGTCAATTCTGTCATCATCTCACCCTCATGCTGTTCCAAACCCATTCTTTTGTGAAACACAAAAGGTGATGCTGAATACGTCAATCCGTCTTTTCATTTTAAAGCTATCATATGCTTTCAGAAGACTTGGAATATGACACATGAGCCACATGGACCACAATTTTTATGATATTTTTGGGTCCATTTTTGCTCCACTGCTATTGCATTAAAAAGACGTCTTTTTTGTGTTCCAACCGAAAAAATTAAGTAATATGGGTTTGGAATGACATATGGGTTATAAAAGTAGGACAGAATTTGAGCTATGCTTATGAAGCAGAAACCTATTTTGTCATTGTTGCGGCTTTCAAGGTTGTAAATGAACTCAAAACAAATGGTTCTGTCCTGCACATTGGATCCAGTACTCACATGCCCTCCTCCTTTGCAATCTCAGCCAGAATGATGGGGGTGGACTTGGACTTCCTGCTTTCATCCACTGAGGTGAAAGCAAAAATGAAACATGAATAGCCGACATAACATGCCAAACATTGTCCTGCATAGTGACACAGTGTCTATATCTAAATAACTTCATATCTTGGGAATAATAATAGACCTTATTTCTCATCAAACCTCATTTGGTGAATTTATAGGGTATAAAAAGCTTAATTTGGAAAATACTTAAATATAGAGCATTGTAATGGAGGCAAGTCTCCGTCATTTCAAAATAAGAGTCCCTTGTGCATTTCTAGCTTGTTTATAGTTCAAAGTTGCATTATGCACCAAATCTGACACTTTTGTGGTTATTATTGGGATTTTAGTTAAATGATAAATTGGGATTATATTTATTTTGGACTTTTGTAACTTCTATGTTTCTGGCTGTCATAGTAAGGAAAGACTAAGACTTGGCTGGTTAATCGGCTGGTTAATCGGTTATGGGCCTTTTCCACCCCCTTAGTTATCGGTATCGGCAAAATCCACTATCGTTTGACCTCTATCTGTAATTACACTTTCTCTTATTATATATTCATCCACATAGACTAACCTAATAGTTAGATGTAATTTCAGACAAAATCAGGGAGACTGGGGCTCGTTGTCACAAGTGCTATATTTCAGTAATGATAATATTTTGAGTGCAAAGTCCAAATGCACAAATGTATGTTTTCTCTAGCAGTAGTTTTGCATGTTGGTTTCAAACCCCTAGCTCAAGGCCCTCTTAAATTATCATATTTTATGTTAATTATACCATCCAAAGCACATTTTCACTATGTGAAATAATAAAAAATAATCATATTTTGTTATAGCTCTTGGGAAAACAAGCGAATATAATCAAACCACACTGGCACTACATTCAAGCAGTCAACTATATTATGAAGGCAGATTTTTACCGAAAGGTTTAAATGTGTTCTTTCTTAGCACAGAGGTATTTTTCATTAAAGTCAGGTTGGGGACATGTTGTCACAAATGGTCAACGTTTATTCAATAAACGGTATCTTTTTTTGCAGAAAATGACTTTCAAAAGTACACAGTAAAAAGTGTGACAACTAGTCCCGGTCTCTGCTTTAATACGTTTTTAAAACGAATTATGGTATAAAATAGTAAACTACACAAAATGCATTCAATCTGAATCATCAAATAAAAAAAATCCATGCTTCACAAAGCAAATCCATGATCATCACAGTCTTCTGCAATGACAGAATGAGGATAATAACTCACCCTGCAGTCTGATTCTGGCTGTGTCCAGAGGAAAAAACACTGTCATTGCTGTAACACTGCCCTGCAAGACAATAACACATGCTTTAGCAAACACGTCCATGCATTTTACATATTAACTCAATGAGGAAGGCACTGAAGTATGCCAAAGATGAAATATTTTAGCCAATGTTTTCTCACCATGGCTCCTGCCACAGCATGCACTAGTGTTTCATATGACAACAGGCTGTCAGACATATTTATTCTCTTTGAAATGCGTGGTAAATACGTGCTGTAATAACCAGATCAGCCAAAACAAAACTACGGATTACCAGACTTAATCCACAATCATTGTTGTGTTCCAACAACTCAATCGCGTTCAGTTGCGAAACCACAACTTCCGCATTGATGATGCAGTCAGTTAGGCAAGGTCTTTCTAGCAAGTCAGTCGACTGACGGCCAACTTTGGAACGCTATATGGGAGGCTATTTCCAGTCATGTAAGTGCAGCTCCTACCTACTTGAATGGGGAAATACCAAAATATCAAAGACGGTTGGTCAAGATTAAGATCAAAGAACATATTTAAAATCAGCAATAGAATCTGACAATACTGGAATCATAAACTGTCATTCTTTTCCTCATATTACGTTAAAAACGCATTTTTCCCGGCCTGTATAGCTAATACGCATGCCTGTTCTCGAATTTATTAACGTGATGTCTGTATCTAAAAGATGATTGGCTATTTACATGTAAGGCGGGAATTCATTTTTACATCCGTTCACCGCTCAGAGCTCCCTGGTTAGTTGTGACAGAGCGTTCCAATTTCTCCCACTTATTTAAACAGAAGTGGCCCGACTCTGCTGTATAATTAGCGGTCAGTGGCGGCCGGAAGTACCTGCCAAAATAACCGCTTGTGGGAGGGGTTTCACGTTGGAACAGCCAATCATTCGCATGGTTGAGGGGAAGTAGTCTCTTCCTGCTTCATAATAAAAGCACCAATGTTCTATTTGTTGAAAGCACTTGCAAAAAGATAAAACTGAACGCGTTTCAAATAAAAACCATGCTTCTGGAATGTCGTCTTTGGTTTACTTCACATAAATACTTTTATAAATTCACTGGGGATTGTCAAATGACTGACGTAATAGCTTTAATTGAGGGCTTGTTTAACACTAGCAATACAAAATGCAGCTTACTTATGGAAAGTGTTGACAGCATTTCTAAATGCCTTTTGTATTAATTATTATTTTTTTGCCCATTACATAATTGACAGTTTTAGCTACTCGCTATTATACTTATAAATTCATTGTTTTGTTGTGTATGGGTAGTTTATTAAGCAGATCTTGGTTAAGTTCAATGTCATCATGCACACAATTAACAGCCTAGTCTGTTTTGGTGAATAATGTGAAGTTATCCAAGTTGTTTAAGTTGCTGTAGTGAACTGTTTCAATCGTTATGTGGTGTAATTTAAGGTTAGATGAAATGACTAACACAGTGAAGATACAGATTTCTGTATGCATAGTTCATGATGTTGTCAAATATTATATGAGGATGCTACTCATTTGTGTTGTTGTCAATAAAACTCAAATGCACAAATATGTTTGACAGTAATACAAGACCAACAACAAAATAAAATATAGCTGCAAGCAGCAACTGCAGGGCCAATCACCAACAAGTCAACCACCGCACAACCCAAAGATCTTACAGAGTAAGCACAGATCACATTGCCTCAGGATGGATTTAAACCCACAACTTTCCATTCCATAGTTCACTGTGCTATCCACTGCACCATACATCCAATACATTGCCAGACAACCAAGGGACATACCAAGCTTAGAGGAATCACAGCTGAGCACAGCTGTTACCATGCCGATTTTAGAGTCAGCATACAAGTGTGGGTTATTTTTTTTTAACAATAGGTCTCCAAACATATAAAGACTGCATCTAGTATTTACTTGATATAGACCAGATAGTGACTTTGATAGAGGCAGAATATTAAAATAGACACTGAATTTAATGGGAATTCAGTGTAGAGATGCTACTACATTGCAGTTTCCAAGTTTTTGCTGGAAAGAAAATGTTTGACTTTAACAATCGATCTCAGGTGGAAAAAGCTACACTTAACAATGGCACTAAGTTGTTTATTAAAAAGTAATGATGAAGTAGAAGCAGAAATCAGGGACAAGCAGAAATCAGGAACAAGCCTTGAAACCATTCAGTTAGCAAAATAAAAATAAGAAAAATAAATAAAAAAAAACTGAAATCTATTCAAATTACTTGCTTAGGTGGGGATTTGAGCCCAGGAACTTTTGAACTTCAATCCAATACATTAACACACTGGTCAGTCAAGTATTGTTGGAACATAGCACCTGCCAATCAAATTGAAGCTTTGTAGTTGCTGTCCTTAGTGCTGAAATGATGTCACAGCCAATCAGATGTTTTAAAATATTTTGGGGTGTGTTTCTCTGGACCAGGGTTCTAATCTGCTTTGAAGCAACTTTATATTTTAATAAACAAAAATTGCATCCGCACTTCAGTGGATGTATATCTTGATTGGGGACACATTTATTTACATTTTTCTTTGCTATTCCACTGTAAAAGAGTAAAAGCTGCGGAACACAAACAAAATCTCCACAAGATTTGTTTTACATTTTCCAGTTCTAAAAGAAATAAACTTATTTAAACAGCAGCTAGACTTTTTATTTCAAAAATTACTATTAATGTCAATGAATTACGTTATAATAACGGAATCTAAGATTTAAAGTAATATGTGCCTTAACATGAACTTCTGTCAAAATATTACTGTATCCAAGAAGCATGGGATGTTATATGAGACTTAAAGTAGACAACATGATTTCCATGAAGTGTAAATTACATGAAGTGTAAATAACAACATCTTCTTTGCACTATGTGACAGATACTATTTGCTCCCCTTATTAAATACTAACACAGGGCATCACTGCAGTGTGATTATTTACAGTCCCACAGACACCCTAAAACCAACCTCAACCTCCTAACTACACGCGATGCCGCGACACGCGATAAAAGGAATCTTTTCCATGTTAATCAGAGTTTTTGTCCTAACCAGACGCGACGGCGACACGCGAAGTTTCTAATTTAGAAACGGTTCCTATTTCTGCGACGTCGCGGCTGACAGATCCGCCCACACAGAGATTTCATTGGATGGAAGTTCTGCGTGTCATGAATATTTAATCATCAAACATGGACGACGAGGAACTGATTGTCGAAGTTCAAAGGCATTCAATTCTCTACGATAAATCCCACAAATTCCACAAAGACATCAGAAAAAAGGATTCCGTCTGGAGAAGTATAGCTGAAGCATTGAATACACATGGTAAGTTAAGTTTAGACTTTCATCTACAGCGAATGAATGAATGAATGTAGCATTTAGATATAGTAGGCTACTAATGACGCATCAACCTGTGTAAAACAAATTCCGCTTTATTTTCAATGTAAAGTAGAGTGAATAGGCATGACGATTTGTGTCCCTGTATCCAGGGATGGATATGAATTTCCCTATGAACAAGATCAAATAAACTGATTGTCATGTGAAGAAATTACACTGGTTATGAGTACACATTATTTATTTTTAGTTAAAAATAGGTCACTGTGCCACAAGCGATAATGGATAATTTACCTCAGATTTTGAAAGCATATAATATAGCGTTCAAACTAAATTCTATGCAAACATACAACTGTACTTCATAACAAAATTAGTCAATGAGTATATTTTGTTAATGTTTTGATTTTTAATAATGTTATTTCTTGATTTGATTATGTCCTTACCCATTTCCAATGCGAGTGCGGGCCAGCAGTGCGCTTTCACAGAGAGACTCCGCCCACACGCTGTTCTGAATGGCTGTGATTTTTGATTGACGTGTGGCGTCTCACAGTCGCGTCGCGTCTAGTGTGGACAGACACACTTGCTGTCGCTGGAATTTTATCGCGTCGTGTGTAGTTAGGACACGGTGTAAATCTAATCTTCGCTTCCAAATAAATGGTTTAAAACAGTAACCATAGTATCACCACAGTATTTTACCATATTACTGCAGTAACACCATGGTTAATTCCATTAAAACTATGGATTCTGCCAAAAAACATGGTTACTACAATATTACTTGAGTAAAACCATGGTTCATTTTACCCAGATCATATCTTTCTCTAAAATATCTGGCCTTCATCATGACCAAATCAATGCATGGAAATCAACCTTTACATTCATTTAATTTATTATTATAAGTAGTATTCTAGAAGCCTGGATAGCTCAGCGAGTATTGACGCTGACTACCACCCCTGGAGTCGTGAGTCAAGACTCGTGAGTTCGAATTCAGGGCGTGCTGAGTGACTCCAGCCAAGTCTCCTAAACAACCAAATTAGCCCGGTTGCTAGGGAGGGTGGAGTCACATGGGGTAACCTCCTCGTGGTCGCTATAATGTGGTTCTCGCTCTCGGTGGGGCACGTGATGAGATGCGCGGATTGACGGTCTCAGACATGAGGCAACTGAGATTCGTCCTCCGCCACCCGGATTGAGACAAGTCACTACACCACCACGAGGACTTACAGCACATTGGGAATTCCAGATTGGTGAGAAAAAGGGGAGAAAAAAAAAGAGTGGAGGCAGGAATCAGGATGGGGAAAACTGGGTCAAAAAGAGGATTAGAACCCAGGTCATCTGCATGGAAAAAGCACATCTATACCTTTTCAACACACTAAGCCAGAGACTTAAGGGAGCAGTTTGTCTTTAATTTCTTTGTTTCCACAAGACTATTTAATTGTTAATACTCACACTGCGTGGCAGGCATTTACTCCTAGTGCAAACAGTCACTTTGGGATGATAATATGAGATGAGATCTGAGATGTGAGCGGAAAAAACACTTAAACTTTCATTTAAAATATTATTTGTCGACATACAAAGGAAATCCACACCAGCAGTCTTGATACAAATATTTTAAAACATGCTTTGTGCGACTGCGATTGGTCTGTTTTGACCAGCGCTGAGAAAAGTAACACACACCAAGTGACTGCGGTGTCTTTGTAGAGTTAATAGAGCATCTTGACAACAATTTACACTGGATTAATGACACTGGAAATTTTAAAAGCCATTGTCAAATAAAAATACACAGTAAACAGTTAAAATAGAACAAATATTATTTAGACCCATTGCACTTGGCCAATTAGATAAACCTTCACACCATTTAGCAACACCCATTTTTTGCCATCCTTCAAGGTGGGAGGACTGGTAAAGTGAGACAGTTAAAGGGATAATTAACCCCAACATTTTAATTATCTCATCATTTAATCACATACACTCACCTAAAGGATTATTAGGAACACCTGTTCAATTTCTCATTAATGCAATTATCTAATCAACCAATCACATGGCAGTTGCTTCAATGCATTTAGGGGTGTGGTCCTGGTCAAGACAATCTCCTGAACTCCAAACTGAATGTCAGAATGGGAAAGAAAGGTGATTTAAGCAATTTTGATCGTGGCATGGTTGTTGGTGCCAGACGGGCCGGTCTGAGTATTTCACAATCTGCTCAGTTACTGGGATTTTCACGCACAACCATTTCTAGGGTTTACAAAGAATGGTGTGAAAAGGAAAAACATCCAGTATGCGGCAGTCCTGTGGGCTGAAAATGCCTTGTTGATGCTAGAGGTCAGAGGAGAATGGGCCGACTGATTCAAGCTGATAGAAGAGCAACTTTGCCTGAAATAACCACTCGTTACAACCGAGGTATGCAGCAAAGCATTTGTGAAGCCACAACACACACAACCTTGAGGCAGATGGGCTACAACAGCAGAAGATCCCACCGGGTACCACTCATCTCCACTACAAATAGGAAAAAGAGGCTACAATTTGCAAGAGCTCACCAAAATTGGAGAGTTGAAGACTGGAAAAATGTTGCCTGGTCTGATGAGTCTCGATTTCTGTTGAGACATTCAGATGGTAGAGTCAGAATTTGGCGTAAACAGAATGAGAACATGGATCCATCATGCCTTGTTACCACTGTGCAGGCTGCTGGTGGTGGTGTAATGGTGTGGGGGATGTTTTCTTGGCACACTTTAGGCCCCTTAGTGCCAATTGGGCATCGTTTAAATGCCACGCTCTACCTGAGCATTGTTTCTGACCATGTCCATCCCTTTATGGCCACCATGTACCCATCCTCTGATGGCTACTTCCAGCAGGATAATGCACCATGTCACAAAGCTGGAATCATTTCAAATTGGTTTCTTGAACATGACAATGAGTTCACTGTACTAAAATGGCTCCCACAGTCACCAGATCTCAACCCAATAGAGCATCTTTGGGATGTGGTGGAACGGGAGCTTCTTGCCCTGGATGTACATCCCACAAATCTCCATCAACTGCAAGATGCTATCCTATCAATATGGACCAACATTTCTAAAGAATGCTTTCAGCACCTTGTTGAATCAATGCCACGTAGAATTAAGGCAGTTCTGAAGGTGAAAGGGGGTCAAACACAGTATTAGTATGGTGTTCCTAATAATCCTTTAGGTGAGTGTACATGCCATCCCATATGTGTATGACTTCTTCAGCTGAACACAAACAAATATTTTTAGAAGAATAGTTCAGCTCTGTAGGTCCATACAATGCATGTGAATGGTGATCAGACCTTTGAAGCTCCAAAAAATAATATAAAGGCAGGATAAAAAGTAATCCATATGACTCCAGTGGTTTAAAATCTACTGAAGCGATGCAATCTCTTTGAGTGAAAAATAGATCAATATTTAAATCCTTTTTTCCTCTAAATCTCCACTTTTATATTTATAAATAATAACTATATTAAATTAATATATTGATCTGTTTCTTACTTACCCACACCCTTCTAAAGACATAGATTTAACCACTGAAGACTTATGGATTACCTTTATGCTGCCTTTTTGGTGCTACAAAGTTCTGGTCACCATTCACTTGCATTGTATGGACCTACAGAGCTGAGATATTCTTCTAAAAATCTTCATTTGTGTTCAGTTGTTCTCATAAGTGATGAGAGAATATTCATTTTTGGGTGAACTGTCCCATAAGTTGATAAAATGTATAACTGTCAATTAAAAAATAATGTAATGTTAAATGTTGTGAAATGGGCTTGAATATTCAATTCAAAAATGTATCACAACCACACAGAACACTCTGTGTGGTTGTGCTAAACGATCATTTACAACACACACTGGACTTTAGTTTATTACTGTGATAATGACGTTCTGCCAAGGCAGTGCTCACAGTTTCTCCACCCTCAGCCACAGAAGCCAGAGAAAGAGAAACAGAGCTCTTCAAAGATGTTCCTGTAATGTTTCATAATAAACATTTCACTTGTTTATTTTGCTCTGCATAGAAAAAGGTTATTACAACAATGTCAAGATATCACAAAGCGGCCATTGATGGCTATTTGGATCTTTTGAAAGAAGCCACAAGAAAAGATCTGAACACCCCAGACGAGGATGGCATGACACCGACTCTCTGGGCGGCTTATCATGGACACATTGAGGCTCTTCAGCTGATATGTAGCAGAGGGTGAGTTCTGTGAACCTGTTTGCACTATTCAAAAATATGAAATGAAAAAAAAATGTTTTCCACCACTATATTTATTGGTTCTTGCCAGCAGACAACTTACAGTTTGTCATAGATTAGTCAAAATCAAAGCCAGATACGTTAAAAGTACATCCTGCATTTTCAAACAAACATCTTAATTGAGGATTGGGAAAACTTTCTATACTCATTAAGTTTATGCTTATTAGAGATTGTACTCTGACGTGCAAAGCAGAAAATGCAGAACCACAGCAACACTGAGACTGAGAAAATGGCTTCAAAGTTTTTGAACTGTCCAGCTAAATGTGTCTCACTCAGTTTTCTTTGAATAGGCGCTGATTTGAGCCAAAGCTGTTTATGATTTCGGTCATAACTCAAAATATTTGTTTTTACAAAATGTTAAGTTACTGCATTTTGCCTTTGAAGACCATATATATCAATGCTTAATCTAAACAACCATATGGCTATATGCCATATGTAAAAACATGCAATAATGTATCCATTTACCATAACATACTTTGCGGTAATTGAGTTATCATTACAATGGGTAATATCACATTACAGTGGATTTTCCAGTTCAAACCAGTTTTATGACCATTGGGAGGTTCCTTTAGATAAGTTCTAAATGAACTTATCCAAGGTATTTATGTGTACATTATGCAATATCCTGTATGTACATTCTGGGCCATATTTTTAGCTATTAACAGTCAGGTTTTTGCCAATGATTAAAAATATACTAGTCAGTCTCTTGTCTCTACCTTACTTCCTTTCTCGCATGATTTGTTGTACACATCATTCTTGATTCCCAGAGCTGATTCCAAGTGTTTAATCAGGCGAATGAATTATGCAACTTTGGAACAATAGGCCTCTTCATTCATCTCAGCTCAAGCTAGAGTTTATTTATTCTGTGTTATAGTGGGGCAGATCACACTCATGAGTCGGTATAGTAAAGTGTTGAGCATTAACTGCTATGTTTGACACTTAAAGTCAATGTAAAATCAAAATGTACCCAATTTACTTTCTTAACGAACATTTCTGAACAACGCATTATAAAAGGTTTTTGTTTTAAAAATCCCTTAATAGTTCCTTTCATCAAAATGTCATAACTTGCTCTACATCTGCAACAGCTTTCCTGTTCTGTTGACTTCACAGACTGATGGTTAATGTTAACCAATCGCCAAATACCAAATAACTATATACGCAATGTTTTAGGAAATTCGCATTTAGTTCTGACTCACTTCAATCAATGTCATTGATAGATAAAATCAAGTTCTGCCCTACACTTTTTTCTTGTTTGTCATCATGTTGCACTCGGAAATATGTCACCTTACAGAAGTAAAATGAATGGTACGAATGAAGTGTGTCATTTCAAATAGTTAGTTAGAGTCGTAGAGCCATTAAATGATGTATCTTTTCATGAGTATTTAGTAATTAGGCTTTTTTCCACCTTGCATGTCACTTCTATCCATGAACAGATGCTGTTCTGATAGATAAGCTCTTATAGATACTGTAATCAGTGGACTTTCATTTACAGCAGGTTACAGATTAACTTTTGGTGTTGTTATTTGGCTTCTAATAGCATCGTATGAATTATGAAAAAATATGAGGATGGAATATAAATTGCTGCAGAGATGAACACCTTTAATGTTTTTTTATTTTTTGCCACCAAGGAGTTAAAGTAAGTGAGTAATGAAACCAGCTTGGACTATATTAAAAACTCAATAAAACGTATTTGATTACTTACGCCTTATTCCCTTGTCTTGAAACAATTGAGAAGATGTTTATGTTTTCTAAAGTAAAACGAGCTAACCCCTGAAGTCTCTATGATATTCCAGATTGATCGCACTGTAAATTCGGTGACAGGAGGTCGACAGTTCTGCTGCTGAAATCCGTCTGTGCTGAAATTCAATCCACTTCGCCCAGTGGCCAAAGCTGGAAGTGTAGTTGACAAGTTTCCGGGTGAAATGGTGGCAAAAGCCAAAAGCAAACCATTTTTTCCCTGTTGTAAATTATGTAAAACAGTCAGCAGAAATGCATTTTCTATTAACCCTACTCCCAAACCCCAACCCTAAACCAGTGGAGTAATTTTAGAGTGAAAATGCATCCTTCAACTTATGTCCACCATTGTTTATGTGAATGCAATTAATTATTGGTTTCTATGAGGTCAGAACCCATTTCTCAGAGTTTGCACACAATGCACTATAAGTAGTGCTACAGGGAAAATGTAACATATTTGAGTTTTTGCAAAGATCCTCCAGACACCATTTCAGTTCTCTGAAAAACGTACTCTAGAACTGTGATGTAATGACTGTCAACGGTTCTTTCAGGAACCTCATCTGAAGAGAAATCCTTCGAGACACTTTTACATTTTTTTTTATTAAATTCTTTGGGGACATAAATAGGATATTTAAGGCTCTTTTGAAGGGTGTCTGGAGAATCTCCAAAGGTTTCTGCCAATGTGGCATGTGAAAAGCCCCCAATGTTCAAGTATCTTTGAATTGTCAGTTGAAAGGTAGAAATACATTCCGATTGACATGTAAAGGGTACAGTGGGTGTACCTTTGAGGGTACTCTCCCGTTGACAGGATGTTGTACCCCAAAAGGTATCATTTTTACGATTTTTTTCTGACAGTGAAGTTTAATACCTAGAGTTAAGGGTTTGTTCAACTCTGTAACCCTATGAGCAATAATAGTACTTTGCTAAATTGTATGTGTCAAGTAAGTGACTGAAAAGTGATTGTTCTTTATTTTATTTCCTGTAGGGGGGATCCAAACAAAAGTGACATATGGGGGAACACGCCCTTACATCACGCTGCTGCAAACAATCACATGCAGATCCTCAGCTTCCTGGTCAACTTTGGAGCTAACCTCTTCGCTCTGGACAATGATTTCCACACTCCTATGGACGTCGCTGCATCTCGAGACCATATGAACTGTGTAAGTTATCTAGACAGCGCTGCCTCCCAACAAACAAGCCAGAATGGCAAAAAGGTGTCACGACTGAAAGAGCAGGCTACCAAAGATGCAGAACGTAGAGTCAAGGAATGCGAACGGGTGAAGAAGAGGCATCAAAGTAAGATGGACAAGATGTACCGTGGCGGCTCTGTCTCGGAGGCCAGTCTATCCTCATCCAGTATGGGCACAATAAACAGCGTGACAGGGGAACAATTCTCAAAACTCATTGCCGCGGACACCAACGGGTCTGTCAAGTTAACGTTAAAGGGAACCCTCCAACGCAAGTTTGGGAAAAAGGACAAAGGGACAGTGAGTAGACAGGGGGACAGCAATGTCATTTTTGTCAAACAAGATGGTGGCTCTCAAGGGAAGCCTGACTTTATTGACGTCTTCAATGAGCAGGATGAAAACGAGGAAGAAGATGGCGAGAGAGGTTTTGACAGCGATGAAGAGGGAGCAAGTCAGGGGAAATCTATCTTTGAAAGACCTGGCCTTGGTAAAATGGTCTTCCGCAAGAACTTCTCCATGGAGATGGGCATTGAACCAGAAGACCTTCCACGTGGTGATACAGAAGACCTTGGGTTCCTCATCCGGCAAGAGGTGTTTGAGACTGAGAACATAGGATCGGAAGGTTTTGAGGAGGATTCAGAACTTCCTTGGAATGAAGAGGAGATTGGTCTGGATGATGAAGATGAGACATCACCCTTGGATTCATTCTTGGCGTCCATCAGCTTGTTGAACTTTGCTCCTGTGTTCACCCGTGAGCAGCTGGATCTTGAAGCCCTAATGCTCTGCTCAGATGATGATCTCAAAAGCATCCGTATACAACTGGGGCCACGCAAAAAGATTCTGGAAGCTGCAGCTCGCAGGAAGGCTGTCCTGGAGCAGTCTAATGTTATGAACGATAGCTTCCTTTAAGAAATAAAATATTGCATGTTTCTTTCAGTTTGGATTTAGTTTAGTTCTGATTCGCTTGTTTCTATCATAGCTCACTTTCTTTGATTTGAATGATTACAGTGCTTGCAATTCTTCTTCTTAAAATGTATAATTCACCCAAAAAGACCCTGTCTTTCCAAACCTTGCATGGCTTTTCTTTTTCCATGAAACATAAATGGAGATATTTACAGAAGTTAAAGAAGCTGTTGATTGTGATATTTTTTTATATTTGTAGACAACAGTTAAAAAATTGTTATATAAGAATTTGTTTAAATTTTGTATTATGTTTCAGACAATCATTGGTCAGTTCGTTTGTAGATTTCTTCTCTGCCAGCTAAAATAGTTTCAAAAGAAGCCAAAACATAAAGCAAATCCACTCTCTGCACTGCTCTCATACTCTGGATTTGAACTAGTTGTGTTTAGTTAATTAATATGAATCTGTGTTTTTAAATGAAGTGGAGTGGCAGTAGCTTAGTGGGCTAAAGCACATAACTGGTAATCAGAAGGTTGCTGGTTCAATCCCCACAGCTACCACCACTGTGTCCTTGACCAAGGCAGTTAACTCCAGGTTGCTCCGGGGGGATTGTCCCTGTAATAAATGCACTGTAAGTCGCTTTGGATAAAATTGTCTGCCAAATGCATAAATGTAAATGTTTATGATGCTTAATAAGCCGTCAACGAATGCGTTATTATAAATACGCATTCGTAATAAATTGACATGGGTAGATTTTTGCCCTTACGCTGATTTCACATGCCAAGTAAACACCTTACCTACAAACTCAAAGACTTCACTCAAAGTCTCACTCATAACACAAAAGAGGCTTATTTGTCTCCACCTACTGGAAGAAAGATGTAATTTACAGAAATTATTACTAAACGAATCAGTGGACTAAATCAAAATGAACAATTAATCAAAATCCCCACCACTATTTGCAAAGCCAGAGTGACTGAAATAGTGAAGCTTCCCAGTGCTGTAATACTGAAGTCAGCACTCTTGAAATGCTTCTTGGCCTATCAGATTCAAGGACAGGAACTGCTGTTTAAATGGAAGTAGATAAGGCCCAGGGGCATGAAAAAGCTTGAAAAGGGACAAAAAAAAGTACCAAATAGTAGTCCATATGACTTTTGTGGTACATTCCAAGTCTTCTAAAGCCATACCATAGCCTTTTGTGAGAATCAAACCCAAAGTTAATTTATTGTTTACTTGCTCAAAAATCTTGCTTGACATAATTTTTAATTTTACGTGAACTATCCCTTTAAGGCACAGACTTTGTTCAAGCTTTTGTTTTGTAGATAATTTCAGTCTTACACCTTGTCCTAACCAGACGCGATGCAGTAAGATTCCAGAGACAAACAATCTGTCTGTCCACACTAGGCATGATGCGACATCACAATATTCATACACTAAAATTAGGGTAATTGACAATACAGACAGAACAGTCTGTTAATTAAACGAAACTCATTTTCTTAATGAAGCTGCATGAGCATATGCTTTCTCACTCCCTAGTATCTTTATGTATAAGGGGTGGGTGTAGAGATGGTCTTTAGGGTTAAGGACCAATAGCTAGTACGGCGGTTAGTACAAACTGGCACGGAGTCACATTTCGGCACAACACTGGCTTTAATATACTGTTATAAGAATAATTTTAGAACCATTTGTTGACTGGGCTGCCCGACACGAAATAGAAACAGAAACCAATTAAAAACTAGAATGCAATTGCATGTTGCAGCATCACGTCTGGTTAGAACACAGTGTTATTGTAGGTATTCTATCTATTTTTGTTTTTGATGAACTTTATACTTCGTAAGATTTAAGAAAAGACAATGAACATTTCCCTGACTTACATTGCTAGAATTAAAAATATAAACAAGGATGGCATTTATATATATATATATAATAATTGACACATATGATTGCAATTGGTCTTCGTTCTTGCATGTGTTTGTATATTAAATTGAAATTGGTCTTTTATTTTCACCTGTTTGTCAATCTACAGTATATTGCACATTACTATCAATATTTCTTTCTCTCCCTTTTTACCTCTATTTGTATTTGGGTTTCAAAATCTTACATTCTTTTTCTGGCTTGCAAGAAATTGTATTTCCTTCAGTAAATGTAAATCTAGTTTTAAAAAATACACTAGTGAAAATATATTTTTCATGAGCTTATAAGTGAAATAAGTTTAAATGAATAAATAATAATAATAAAACACTTCAGCTTTGGTTTGCTGAATATATATGACACTGGTTATTTTTTTTGTCCTATAGATTAAATTGCTTAATCAATCAGTTTATACTGTATATCAACCTCATGGGATACACTATATGAAGATATGGATGGTTTGTTATTTAAAGGAATTCCTGAACACCTTCTGTAATTAGGCAGTATATTTATATGTCAATCAACATATAGCCTATATTTGTATATACAGTTTTTAAATATATTTGCAATAAATTAATATATTGAAATGTATACTTATAGTCAATTACTTATAGTCAGGAGTTTTATACTGATACAGTGTGCAGCAGCAGCTGTGGTTTTTACTGATTTCCTTAAGATGTTTCACAAGGTCTCCAGAACATTGATGCCAGTTAGAGTGAAAATCAAACAGCAGTAAGTCCCTGTGAAAATTAGTAGTTGATAGACAGAAAATGAAATGCATTTTTAATCAATGTATGTATTTGTCTTTATAGCCTTAGTGCATGTTTTTAGATGCTGTAACTGGTCAAAGCTAGTTATTCTACTTGCTCAACCAACATCTCAATGACACACATCTACAGCGCGCCCAAGTGGACTCAGTTGTAAATGCGAGATTAATTCAGCATTAAAATTCAGCAAAAACAGTTTTCAAATGTCGACTAGCTGGTGCAGAACGAGTACTCAATTAATCGATTACTCGTGTACATCCCTAGTAAAGACCAATCAGCATCCAGGGCTGTAACTGCTGTAACTACTCTAATTCATAACATAGCATTGTAGAGAATCTATAATATTTAAAGAATATAAGACTATTTGAGAGTACAACAATAGTAAAGCAATTTCACATGAGCAAGAGTGCTGTATGTCCCAGGCAGAGTGCTGCAGGTAATTAGAGCTGTGGTAATATACGGAAAAAACAGCATGATTGCGAGTGTGATATTGTTTTTTTTTACAACAGTTCAACGAAACAAGTAAATAAATAAAGAAATACTGAGGACAACTTTCTTACACAACAGATCGGGATCTGCCATTGCAAGTTCAACTTTGAAAGATGTGCCCAAGCCTCTGTTAGTAATTAAAAAAAAGTCACTTTAGAGCTATTAATGATGGCTTGGGTTGTTGCAAACAAGTCATTGGAGTGACAAGGACGTGTGTGTGTGAGAGAAAGAGAGTGAGAGAGAGAGAGAGACAGAACATGTGTGATTACCTGAGCCTGACGCAACACTCAAGCAGTTATGAACAGTAATGCTGAAGCTGTTAGTTTAACTCTATTCCTCAGCTGTAGTGTAATGTAAATGCAAGTGTAAGTAAAGTGTCGCAGTACAGTTCTCCTACTGTGTATCAGTACTCTTGGAATGCCTCATGTCCAATTAGATTCAAGGACCAGAACTAGAATTTTTTTAATCTTTTGATTTTCCACTGACTTCTGATGCCACGTTCAATAAACCTGAATTCTTGAATTAGTAAATTGCTAATTTTCTGAAACATTATAAATACGAGACTAGTCTGCATCAAAATTGTTTCATATTCAAGGCTCATGAAGACTGCTTAGGCGTAAAGCACAAGCTGGTCTCAGGATATGCCGTAATAAAAGTGGGAGATGGCAAAATCGCAAGAAATTGTGCAAGATGGCTTAATGGAAAGCACGCTCTCTTAAAGCCCCGTCTCCCAGTTCGGTCTATTCGGCGACACTGCTGAGGACTTTGCCCAGAAGTTCTCAGCAGTGAAAAAGCAGACGGAGGCTATTTCCCACATCATGCCCCACCGCAGCACCAGCGCGGACCGGGCTCCGTCTGCTCACTGAGAGCGTCCCCATGTGGCTTCCAAATGTCAGGCATTTCCTCTTTCCTTGGGTCACCTGGCCCGCAAATGTTGTTGTAAAGCAGTTCGAGGAGGAGGGAGAACCGATCACAGCCATTCTCATGGCAACCCGGTGCCATACTCCAGCAGTCCCGGTACGCCGGACGCAGAATTCTCGCCTCCAGACTGACAACTGCTGCCCCCCGGCCGGCCGTTTCTGACGAGTCTAGAGGACGCCTACACGAGACCTCCTCCTCTGTCACTAACCCGCCCCCTGCCGGGTGTGCGGAGCAAGGTAAGTGCTTCAAGTCTTCTCTCAGCACCAAAGCCTCGGGACGCGCTTTTGCCTCCCGACGCTACCTGCTCCGCTCTGCTACGAAGCCTCGCCAGGTGCGTAAAAAACTATCGTCCCCTTGGTGCCCCTCGTGCGGAGCTTGGACATGTGGCTCTCACTTCACAACCCGTCACACTGGTTGGCCAGGACCATCCGATTCGTCATTTAGTTTGCCAGGCCCCCGCCCCCTTTCGGTAGCATCCGCTGTACCTCGGTGCACGGCGAAGATGCCAGCACCCTACGTGCGGAGATCACGACCCTTTTACTCAAAGACGTGATAGAGCCTGTCCCTCCAGCCAAGATGAAGAAGGGTTTCTGCAGCATTCAAAGTGTCTTCACACATCTAGACAATTTTTTAATATTTCTTGTTTCTTAGTACTCTCAAAGACATTATTGGTGAAGCAAAAACGTGTGTGAAAAACACTTAGTAATTTACATTTACACAGCCCATTCTCAAGCTAAATACATCTTCTACTCTTCATAATGGTAACCCCCAAAACTAAAACTTTTGTGTGTTGAGTTATTTTGAGGGGACAGCAGATTTACACTGTTATACAAGCTGTATACACTCACTACATTACATTGTAGCAAAGTGTCATTTCTTCAGTGTTGTCATATGAAAAGATATAATCAAATATTTACAAAAATGTGAGGGGTGTACTCACTTTTGTGAGATACTGTAGGATTATATATATATATATATATATATATATATATATATATATAAACTGTACATTTGTGTGTACAGCACTGTAGAGAGCATCCTGACTGGCTGCATCACCGCCTGGTACGGCAATAGCATCGTCCACAACCGCAAAGACCTGCAAAGGGTGGTGCGAACTGCCAGACACATCATCGGAGGTGAGCTCCCCTCCCTCCAGGATATATAAAACAGACGGTGTGTGAAAAAAGCTCGGAGGATCATCAGAGACTCCAGCCACCCAAGTCATGGGCTGCTCACACTGCTACCATCAGGCAGCATCAGGACCCGCACCAGCCGACTTCATGACAATCTAATGATATGTAAATCTAATGTTTATAGTAAATTGGTATATGTCTCGTCACTGTCATGACTGCTATGTTGCTCAGAAGTGCACACAAGACTTTCACCCACTGTTGCACTTGTGTATATGGTTGAGCGACAATAAAGTGATTTGATTTAAACGTTTTTTTGCAATATAGCGCTTACTTTGAGTTTAAGTTTTAAACTAAAAATGTATGAATACATTTATTTTGGGTGGGAATGGAAAAAAAAACATTTGGATCTCCATATTTACATTAAAAGCTAATAACTCCATAGGTCCATACAATGAAAGTCAATAGTAGCCAGTACTTTGAAGTTCCTAAAAGCATATAAAGGCAGCATAAAAGTAATCCATAAAACTCCACTGATTTAATCTAATTCTTCAGAAGCAATAAAAGTGTGGGTGAGAAATACATCAATATTTAAGTCCTTTTTTACTATACATTTTCACTTCCACATACTTTTGTTTTGGCGATTTCCATTCTTTGTGTATATCACCTCCTACTGGGCAGGGAGGAGAATTGAGAGTAAAAAAGTTGATCTGTTTTCACCACACCTATCATATCACTTATGAAGACAGATTTAACCACTGGAGTCATATGGATTACTTATCTGTTTCCTTTATGTGCTTTTTGGATTCACTTGCATTGTATGAACCGACAGTGCTGAGACATTCTTCTAAAAATCATCATCTGTGTTCAGGTGAAGAAAGAAAGTGATACACATCTGGGATGGCATGAGGGTGAGTAAATGATGAGAGAATTTTCAATTTTGGGTGAACTGTCCAGTGTTTATTACAATCCAGTACCAAACTTTAACCATTTGAACGTACAGGATGGCAGACAGTACTTCCAATATGGAGTACACATATGTCCATAGAAACAAAACTCCTTTTTTGGGAATACCAAGATGCTCCTTGAAAGCTGCAGTTTAATAAAGCATTAATTTAACCTGTAGAGATGGTATCTGTACACAGTCTGGCTTTACTGGATGAATTATAAACCCTGGTCACAAAAAATAATATGTATGATGATATAAATGCTGGTGTTAGTACTATTGGCATAACTAGAACATGACAGATTACATCACTCCTCCGTTAAAATTCAGATAATACCCTGAGATACACATTTATTTGATCAGGTACAGTTCATCTGAGATATGTATATATATATATATATATATATATATATATATATATATATATATATATATATATATATATATATATATATATATATTCAGTCCCAAAGACTGCATTTCAACTTTGCTGCTTTAGAAACCATCCTTCAATACACATCAGTGGGCAGTTTAAATTCCTTGAAGCAGTAAAAGGAGATGTCTCCATGGTCCACCACAGCAAAAGTCACTGATACATCTCCACTTTGAAAGGACAGCTGCTTCATGACATGTAGATCTGGCACAGGGCCATCAAAACTGTAAAGAGACAAAGACAGACATTAGCATTGCTGTGTCAAGATCAGACTCTAAATTCTGATCGCATGTGGAGCATTTAAAACTGTTTTAACATTCTATTAATGCATCATGTTGCTTGACATGAACACCCAACAGTTAGACTAAATGAATTATACTGTCTGTATTACTGTGTATTCTAGATTAGTAAGTACTAAATGTTTTGTGTAGCTGCATGTAACACTGTTATACTGTAGTTATTACTATAGTAATTCATTTCAGTAACGTTTTATATGTTTAAGACACTGCAAAATAAATTGATACTGATTATTAATATTAATAATTTAAACAGTGTTATTAATGTCATCAAAAATGAAATAAAGAAATCAAATAAAAAATTAACTAAATCATAATGCAAGTAATCCACCAACACACTCTTTAATTTCAACGTATTGTGTCAGTGTGTTTACCTGCAAACACACATGTGGGTGTAGGGCTTGCCAGGGTTGCTCTTTTTAAACTCTGCTACTGTGTCTGGTTGGTAAACATTGAAATGAATCTTCCACAGGTCTGACGGAGACATTCTGAGGAAACAGAACCCAGAGATTGGGCAATTTAAGCGAGAATTTTGAGAGAAAG
The DNA here is from genome assembly GCF_025860055.1 of Xyrauchen texanus. NCBI lineage: Eukaryota > Metazoa > Chordata > Actinopteri > Cypriniformes > Catostomidae > Xyrauchen > Xyrauchen texanus. Next base: position 7,735,014 of record NC_068287.1, on the reverse strand, counting down.
GTCAAGTTATTCTGACAGCAATTAAATCCCAAAAAATGAAAGTTCTTCCATCATTTGCTCACCCTTATATCATTCCAAACCTGTATGACTTTCTTCAGTACAACACAAAAGGTGATTTTGTTTTTTAATATACTGTAATCTCTAATGTTGTCATAACTGGAAATATCAAGTTGTCTTAATTAAACATTACTTGAAATGTCCAGTTTTGAGCTCATAACTCAAATAAGTTCCTTGAACTTATATTTCTTAAAAATCCATAGACTTCAGATTTTAAGTGTAAATACTGTAACTACTTACATTTAGTCATTTAGCAGACTATTGAGTACAAAATGGAGGCTATGGGGAATACCCATAATGCCTTGTGCTTAAAATATTTAATTATGATTCCTTAGTCAAAGAGAACTTGTGAATGCATTTAAATAGTTGTCATTATTAATTCATAGAGGTTTTAGCTCTTTTGTAGTATTATTTATGTTGTTTCGTTGCAAATAGTTGTTTTTTGTGATGTCACCATTAGGGTAATTTGTGTTAAATCTGTTAATATTATCGCAGTTCTCAAACGGCATGTCCAACTGAAGTACAGGTGTCTGCATTTCTGTGAAGAAATACGTTTATTTAATGATAGACAGAGAATAAGTTATAATCTTCATTATTTAAGTTGTGTTATTGGATGACGTAAATTTGAGTCCATTCAATTCAAATTATTAATTTGAAACAACAACATTTAAAAAGTCTACTTGCATCTACAGTAGATACTAGAAATAATCAGGTCTACATGAATTCTATATGATCACCAAGTTTTGTGAAATCAATTACACACGTTTTAGAGATCAATTGAGTAGTCAACAATTTTCCCTTACACCATAGCTCTAAAATTAAATATGGCATATTAATATGATGTCAATGACACCAAACGTCATTTGTTCTTCATGTCTGTGACACAAAAAAACAGCTAAAGGCGCCACATTTTATTTGTGCTCCACAGAAGAAAGCCAGTCACACGTGTTTGGAAGAACATGAGGGTGAGTAAATGATGACAGAATTTTCAATGTGACACAAGATTAAAAAGTCAACAGATGAAAGCACAGTAGTGATTGGCGATATACACATGGAAACACACTCAAGCCAGCTGGAAGTCTTGATAACGCTAATCTGATCCAGCAGTTCACCTGCACATAAAAGGAAAAACATTACTTTACTAAAACATTAAAGGTATAAAATACATGTCCTTTGGAAAAATAAATACGTTAGATAAACTATTATAGATATGTTCTTACGGTGTGAGTTGCACTGTCCAGGCTGAGTTAGAGGCGTCACCTCCCTCTCCCACAGGTGGGCAGGTCGTTCTCTCTGCTGCTTACTCCTCCTCTTCTCCAGCAGCTGAGAATACTCCACCCAGTTCCTGCAGCGCTGCACCTCTCGGTCACTGTTAATATCCCTGTGGTATCGATCTCGCGCTCTCTGCCGTTCTATGTCTCGGCGTGACAGCCTCTCCTCCTTCATGTTGAGCCTCCTCAGCCACGGAGCCACATCACACTCGCCCACCTCAAGAGCTCCTGGCAGCAGGCTCGGGTCTGGAGAGGCCAGGTGGACCGAGCAGCTCCTAGAAGAGCCCAGGTCTGGGAAAGAGATGGAGCTGAAGTCCCAGCGACGAGCTGAGGTTTGGGCTTGAGAAGGTGGAGACTGAATGTCCCCTTCCATCCACCATGTCCTTTCAGAGGTTTCATGTGGAGCTGGATTTTGAGCAGACTGCATGGGCTCCTCTTGATGCTGCTCTGGAGTTGTATCAAACTGCTCATTATTCTGGTGTTCAGTTGTTGTCTTCTCCACTGACGACATGCTACCTTTTTCACTGCAGCCACATTATTGAGATGTATTACAGGAATAGTTCAAATAAAATTCTGTCATATTTATTCACCCTTATGTCTGGGTTTAAGTAAAAGAGATAATCCATGGCTAGGTGTGTTAAATGATTTTAAAGCATGACGTAGAGGCGAAGAACCACCCAACGTAAAGCAATGTGCATTCAAATGGTTTAACGCATACATAGCTGTGGATTGTCCCGCTTATACCATGGTCACTTGCCAGCATTGTTTACTTAGAGCTGTCATTGATTTTTAAAGAATAACAATAACAATTAATAAAAAACTGTGAATTGAAATACTCAATCCAGAAATAATAATAATAGCCATATAATGTTGAAGGGTTGGCACACATCAGAAAATATTTTCAGAAATATTTCATTTTTGTACAGCAATAAGGAAAATCCGGTGTTGCTGACGTGACTGTTCTAAAAGTGGAACTTATGGTTCATGATGAGGGGAAAACCATTCAAAATGCTCTAAATCTGTAGACTTTGACCTTTGAAACATCGGTACGGTATCCATTAAGGCTGCACGATTGATTGAATTAAGAATGAAATCGCGATGTGACCTATGATGATTACAAAAGCAAAAAAGGCTGCGTGTTTTGAAACAGTCTCCATTCAGAGCTTCATTCAGCGGTGTGTGATCATGAAGCGCCCTCTAGCAGTTTAAAGCAGCACATGGTGAGCAGCGCAGCACTATTAGATTCTGATTACATTTTAATGTTAAACATCTTGCCTAGCGACGTTTCCATCTTTTGGTTGCACATATTCTCGTCAAACAAATTTGCAGGTGAGTTCACAAAGCTGTCATTTTGTACACAGCGGAATGCAACATTTCTAGGGATGCACCGAAATTTCGGCCCCTGAAAATGTTTGGCCGAAAATAAACATTTTTGTTTTGGCCAAAAGTATAGGAAAATATATGCCTCCCCGCCCCTCATTGCTCAGGTTTCACTCTCGATCGATCTAGCCATTATCACGGCACTACCAAGCAAAGGCCGATGTCAGCGGTGTGGAAATACTTCAAAGCAGTACCGCCGCTCCTTATACGCATACTACGCAGTCTGCGTAAAGCACCAATGCCCCAACTCCCTAGGGGGGCACCAGAAAGTCCACCAGCTGCCCTTACTCGCACGTTATATGTTATCCAAGGACCCGAAAGCAGTTGCACAGACAATCGCTTCACGCTCATATCACGCGAACGTTTATTTTAATTACATTAAAATAGGTTTAGCCCTGCAAAACTTTGTTCTTCACTTGAGGCTACATCTGTCGTTTCGGTTTCGTTCCAGAATTTTCATTTCGGTGCATCACTAAAAATGTCTTCACATGGGCTTGCGTTTCTGGTCTCCTGTATTCAGATTCATTTGAATGGGAGAAAATGGAGCGCAAAGTGTAGTCTATTATTTTTCATAACAAATAACAATTTATTAAAGAAAGACTAACTACCTAACTAACCACTGAATTGCAGAGCCACTCATGGTCTTTCCTGTGATTATGGCATTATAAATGCAACAGTTAAACAATAAACTATGGTACACACAATGTCAAGTACAATGTAGAATAAATGTCTGAACCTTTATTAATAATATATTATAAGTCATTGTAATATTGTAATACATTTCCTGTTCTAATGATGTTTGATATTAGGAAACAAACCGGCCTGGTTAGACTGCAGAAATATCAGAATAAAATGTATTCCTTAATTATTAAGAGTATAGTAAAAGGTAAACAATATTAAGTAGGACATTTTCACTATAGAAGCACAGTCCCAAATTAGTAAAGTGGTTTACTCATGAATATTATAACTAGCCCAATAGAAATAAGGTGTTAATTAGCTTGATTTTCCACAGCACCTTGATGTACAAAACCTCTAGTTTCTAGATGCTCAGATGATCACAAATAAATAATATTCATTACAAACATGAAATGCAACCATATATCTTAAATATTAATCGCAATTATGTAAAAAAAAAGGCTGAAGACCATTTTTGACCAAGGAAAAACCCTGCATAAAGTATTCCATACTTCTCTTCTGAAGCCATTCAATTGCTTTGTGTGGAGACAGTCTGAAATGCAGGCCGTTATTCACTGAAAATATTTCCCTTCACTGCAGCTCTCAAATCTCATTATCCACTCTGCATATTTGATGTGGCGCATTGCGTTTGGTAATGACAAAATGCAAAAAAAAATGCTGTTTTGCCGTCAATGATGTAAAACCTGCCATGGCACATTGACATGCTACTTCTGAATGTAAACGTGAACATGGATTCGATTTGAGAGCTTCAGTAGAGGGGAATATTATCAGTGAATAACGACTTTGATTTTTCAAATCACACAAAACTATTGTATGGCTTGACTTGAATTATAGCGGAAGTCGTATGAACTACTCTGTTATGATTTTTTGGAGCTAACAGCCGTAAGTCAATATAAACGGCCACTGTTTGGAAAATAGCTGTGCGAGGTTTCTTTAAAACTTCTTTTGTGTTCCACGAAAGAAAGAAAAATATGGGCTTCGAACAACATGATGGTAGGGGTGGGTGATATGACCAAAATCTTATATCACGATAAGAGTAAATTTATATCTCGATACCGATATATATCACAATATAGTAAAGGTTTTCTGGAAAATTTGTAAAAATTGGTTTATTTATATATATATATAAAATATTGCCTATTTTTGGAACTCCAGTCAGTTAATTAAATACTTTATAAATTAAAACTACTTCCTCTTTGTTTGGAACAAGACAAACAATGTCAAAGTAAATAAATAAATACAGAGCATTCATAAAGTATTCAGACCCCTTCATTTGTTTCACATTTTGTTCTTGCAGCCTTGTGATAAAATGCTTTAAATTATTATATATATTTTTTTTACATAAATATACACTCCATTCTCCATAATAACAACGCAAAAAACATTTTTATCACATAAGTATTGAGACCCATTGCTATGACACTTGAAATTTACCTCAGGTGCATCCCATTTCTCTGGATCATCTTTGAGATGTTTCTATACTTTTATTGGAGACCACCTGTGGCAAATTCCATTGATTGGACATGATTTTGAAGGTCACACACCTGTCTATATAATGTCTCACAGCTGAAAATGCATATCAGAGTAAAAACCAAGCCATGAGGTCAAAGGAACAGCCTGCATAGCTCAGAGACAGGACTGTATTGAGGCACAGATCTGGGGAAGGCTACAAAACATTTTGGCTGCATTGAAGGTTTCCAAAGAGCACAGTGGCATCCATAATTCTTAAATGGAAGTTTGGAACAAACAGGACTCTTCCTAGAGCTGCCCGCCTGGCCAAACTGAGCAGTCGGGGGGTCCTTAGTAAGAGAGATGACCAAGGACCCAATGGTCACTCTGGTTGAGCTCCAGAGATCATGCAGAAGGACAACCATCACTACAACACTCCACAGTTCTGGGCTTTATGGCAGAGTGGTCAGACGGAAGCCTCTCCTCAGTGCAAGACACATGAAAGCACCTAAAGGACTCTCAGACTGTGAGAAACAAGATTCTCTGCTCTGATGAAAAGAACATTGAACTGTTTGGCCTCAATTCCAAGCATCATGTCTAGAGGAAACCAGGCACCGCTCATCACCTGTGCATTAGCATCCCAACGGTGAAGCATGGTGGTGGTAACATCATGCGATGGGGGTGTTTTTCAGCGGCAGGGACTGGGGGACTGGTCAGGGTTGAAGGAAAGCTGGACACAGCATAATACTGAGATATCCTTAGTCTAGAGCACTCAGGACCTCAGATTGGGCCAAAGGTTTACCTTTCAACGGGACAATGACGCCAAGCACACAGCCAAGACAACGCCTTGAGTGGCCCAGCCAGAGCCTGGACTTGAACTCAATCGAGCCTCTCTGGAGAGACCTGAAAATGGCCCCCATACATCCTGATAGAGCTTGAGAGGATCTACAGTGAAGGATGGCAGAAAATCCCCAAATCCAGGTGTGCAAAGCTTGTTGCATCATACCTAAAAAGACTTCAGGCTGCACACTTTGGCGCCAGAGTCACGTGAAACATATGCATGTCAGATAAGATTTAGTGCTTTAAAAGCATCAAACGCACAATGAAGGTCATTCAATTTGAACATTTTTCAGTTCTGGAAAAACCCTGTTCATGTTTCTTCAATTCAAGTCTCACATGAAGCCCTGTCCACTGATAGATAAGCCCACTCTGCGCACATGGATATTTACATATTTTGATATACCCGATATAGCAAAATCGGTGAGATGAGAATTAAAGTCACATTAACGATAATAATAAAGACTATGAGTGCATTTGTGTACCTGGAGACAGGACTCTGACAGCGCTTCCTTTTCAGCTGCTGTCTGTGTTTGTCACATGATGCTGGCAGGTTCAGCTGTCTCTCATAACGGGATGGGACTGAACTGTGTGAAAGATGGAAATTGTATCGAAACAATCTCATAGCACAGTTTGTATACACGCAGTCAAACAGACACAAATAGTCATAACGATTGTAAGTACATGGTTTTTACCTGGGGTCAAATCTGTTCACAACATACCCAAGCCTTTTCAAATGTCCAAAAACCTATGTTGAGGAAGACAAATTACACTAATAAAGGTTTAAAGGCCTAAAGTTGTTTATGTTTTGCTCTTATTCATCCCAGTGGATTTAGACTTTATGCTGACTATTATTGGTGTTGATGCATGAAGTTGGTCTTCATCTCATGTGTATAAATCATTTTTGTTTGTATAAAAGTGCTTTGTGTAAAACGTATTGACTTATTGAGGTGACTGTTGAACAGATGCTTGAAACAAACCTGATACTGGTGAAGAGTGACGGTGTCACAAGAAAGAAAGCATTCATAGCCCTCCTGAATGGACAGAGGAAGATCCCGGTAAAACACCTGTATATTGCCCTGTAACAAGAAAACATTACAAAGATACAGAAGAGTGCCGACATTTTTGTACAGATGTCTCACAACACCTAATATACGATTAAGTGTAGGAATGCACCAATTTGGAAATTTTTGTCTGATACAAAAAAGAAAAAAGACACCTAACAGCTGACAAGCAGTGTTGTATTTTCTTTTTTACATTTTTTATTTAAATTTATTTTCAATTTGTTCTTTCAATTTAGACTATTTCTTGTTTAACATATATTTGAGTTTTTCCTAGTATAATAAGGGGCATTCGATTTAATGCATTCATTAAGTGTGATTAATTATATAAAAAAATGACATGCTATCAACGCAATTAATCATGTCCCTAGACCGTAATAAGGAATATTCCTATTTCCTACTTTGGGAGAAATTCAGGTTTGATGAACCATCTGGTTTCAGCAGGAAACAGTAAGCGACACACCATCTGTGCTGGCAATGTGCAGCTGTACAGACAACAAACCAAACTCAGGTTTGCTTGACATTTATCCACTTATCCATCGACTATTAAAATGAATAGCCTTTTAGAGGAATGCATCGCATGGTGTTTCTCTAAAAACATTCTGAATTCAGCGTTTCAAAAGAGTCAAAAGCATCAAGTCAAACATCTAGATACTCACAGAACTGCGGGCAAACAGAACAATATCTTGCTCTTTATTTGATAGCCTCTTCTGCTGCTCATTATCTTGTGTGCAACAGATAAAATTGTGGTTCGCATCTCTTGAGCATGGCTGCACGCACAGCGCATCGGGAACATTACCTTGACCATGAAAACGCATCCATGACCATGTGCAACATTTTGAGCCCTGGAGATTTCCCAATAGCCAAGTAGACATCAGACTCATTTTACATGTAATTTGTTGCAATGCTGATAATAGGCATCATTTGTGTATTTTCCAAGCACTAGAAATTAAATGGATCATGCACAGTCATGGCTAATCAAGTTCACATTTCTTTTGGAGGCCCCCCTACAATGAGAAGGCCCTAGGCAATTGCCTATTCTGCCTATAGCTAGAGCCGGCCCTGAATGCAGGGATCTCAAACTGTTAACTTGACACAGTGACCTAAAAATGCTGTGTTTATGACGCGACACAACCAAAGTGAGATGCTTCAGAAGCATCCATCTGATGCATGTGTACATTGATGTGTCCTTAGAAAAGACCTTTTATTAAATCTATCTCAGACAGATTGACGAATTAAATTGCAAAATTCATTGCTGTGGACTGCAATCCAATGAGAGGCTAATTTTCAATAATATGAAAATAAATAATATATTATTTATATATACACTAATAAGCCACAACATTAAAACCACCTGGCTAATATTGTGTAGTCCCCCTCGTGCCACCAAAACTCTAAAGAATTTACTCCGAATGGTGCCAAAAACAAAAAACATCTAGTGAGGGGCAGTTCTGCAGATGTAAATGCCTTGTTGATGAGAGAGTTCAACAGAGACTGGCCAGACTGGTTTGAATTGACAAAGTCTACAGTAACTCAGTACAAAATATTGATGTCCGAATCCGATACATAAGTGCATCTCTAATTATGAGGGGAAAAATGTCCACTTACACATTCCATAAGGTAAAGAGCCTCTTCTGGACACAAGTACTGTTTGCCTCTGTCTGAAAAACCCATCGTCTGCCAAAACTTCCCCTGAAAAACACATTACCTATGATACTTAAAGGTGACTATTAATAAATGAGAGATTCATTCACTTGATGTTTGATGTTGAACTCACTGCTGGTGACTGCAATTCTACTAATCGTTCCTCAGGGATCCACACAGCTTTTACTAGATTCCCTCTGTACAGACACATAAGAAAAGTAAAGAACATCCACATTGTGACCACATGGCACATTCAAAGCCCTACAACCATAAAACAAAAACATAACTACTATATGCTTCATGCTGACTTGTGCGGGACACGTTTCTTCATTGCTCTCATATGTAAATAAATTGTAAAACAGACCAGCCCACCGATAGCTGTGTAGATTTATCTACCTCAGTATATGCGGTATAGCAAAATTTCTACCAGTAAACATATTTTTACCTCTGCATACACCGTCATACCACCCAGCCCGAGAGGTTTTCATGTATTGTTGTGAAATGTTTTCAGGCAATCATCACTTACAGTCTCTCGACTCGCTCCTCTGCCAGCAGTGTCCAGTGCTCGTCCAGACTCTGCTGTAGTTGTGCTCTCTGCTGCTCTGATCCACTGGGAATAAAGTCTTTCTGGCCCTTCAATGGGATCTTATGGCTTCGGGATCTCGTCTGAAACAGCTCTGATGGACTGCATGCAAAGCAATGACAGCGGGTTGTTTACAAATATTTTATATTTAAATACATTCCAATTTTTTAAAATATTATATGGGTCAATGACATGACACAATTTATTGTCCAGATCTATTAAATACAATTATTTATTTTTTTTAAATGCAATTCACACAAAAAAAATTATGAACATTTTGTTTAATTATGGAGTATTAAGTCTTTTTGATGGGTCTTAAAGTAAAAAATGTCTACGTGATGTAACCATCTGAGACGGTTAATAATTTTTTTTTAATAATAACCATATTGCCATACGTAGTGCAGAGTAATATTTTATTATTATTTAATAAATAAGCTGTCAAACAATTTAGTTTAAAAAAAAAAAACATTTGTCCACCAAATCAAAGTCAGGTGGTGTAAACAACATGTACTTTAATTAGCCATTTTTATGTCAATAGGGAAAAAAATGAGGAGAACTTTACACCCTCAAGACTAATACAAATATTTATCATTATTTTGTGATACATTTTTAATTATCCATATTTTGACAATTATATAAAAAGTAATTTGGTGTAACCCCAAGAACACTTCTTGATATTCCTGATTCAAAAAATCGAAATATTTGTAAAAAATATGTCTTACCTTGAAAAATTGCTTTTTTTAAAATGTAATATTAAGTTGCATATACTCAAGGTATTCAAGATTAAAGGAAATATTTCAATACATTTTACTTGACGTATATAAGACATGACATGTTTTAAATAAATCCTTATATATTTTTTTATTTTTAGAAAATGCTACAAATGGTTTTTAAAAGATCTGTGAAACTAATATGGACACACAGATGACATTTCTACAAACTTAACCTGTAATTTTCATCACCAGAACAACCTTAATAGTCAATGACCCATACATGTAATATATGAAACCAAGAAGTGTGCTTGAGCTTTCTTTCTTAAAATAAATGTTACTCGGTTTGGCGTTTTATATGAAGACATTCCGACATTGTAAGCGTGTCTTAAGTTTTCAAGTACTGTTTGTAACATACTAATATTATTACTAATTTTATCGTGGTGACTGAGTTGACATTCTCCTACTGACAAAGCTACCAAAACAAATGATAAAGTGTTTAAAAAAAAAAACAGAGCACACTAACTTGTCCTTGATGAGCCCTGGAAGTATTATAATGTCATTATGACAGATTTTATTGAAAAGGGGGATGAAACATTCTAGGTTTGTTGTGCTTGCTAACCGCACGTGCAGCATTATAAGGCTTTAACAGGAATACTGTCGTGTTACTGGACATCACAAGCGTATCGATAAACTAACATTACTAAATCTATCATGAGCGTGATACACAGAATGTGTTACGAGAGTTACCTGAGCAGCTCGTGATAAATAGTACGTTTGTGAGGATCAGCAGATGTGTCTCTGTCTGCCATTTTTGATATTTACTGCTGTCTGTGTGTCTGACTGTCTGTGTGGTTTCAGGGTCCTAGTGCGCAAATCGTGTAGTTGCGATGGTGTGACTTTGCCAGTAGATGGCAGCAGCGCAGAACACCGAGGAACAATGGATAGAGCTTATTCGCACACAACAGGGTCATCTTTGAACAGTTGTTTAAAGTGTTTCTGTACTGTTCTGCTTATGAATCATTAAAAAAAATCTTCCTAAGAACTTTAGTTGACAAAAAACTTGACATGATTTGTGGAAAATCAGATGTGATCTAGAGGCTTTTTAATAGCTTTATACAGTGCATGTAATTGAAGAGACGGTAAGTCTCTTACAGCCTCGTTTTCATTCCTGACAAAAATCAAAGATGGCATTACTGTGAGTAAGGTGCCTTGCCCATAGACTTCCCTGATTAGACATCCATGTACTGTCAGAGTATGTACTGTGTTTGATGAAGGACACACTTCTTGGTTGGTAAAACAGTATGTTCTTTGGCATGTGAGTAGTATGATTCCATACATACTTCATCTGGGGATGTGTATTGTCCCGTGACCCAAATATATGACATGCTAACAACGTACAAAAATCGAGAGTTCCACAAATTCGCCACTCATTATTTTCACATGCAAATGAGATTTGTGGCAAATTTGACCATTGTTGCCAAAGGTTTGCTGCAGGTTCATGGCAACCGGTGAAAGGCTGCAAACTTCTATTAAACATTTGTGGCGAATAGCAAGCTCATTTGCATGTGAAAATAATGAGTTTCTGGCAAGAATGTGGCAAGTTTGCCAAAATAGACTCTATAAGCACCATTTAAGCACAAGGAACTAATTTCTTGGCAATATTAGCACTTATAATTGAAAAGAGCCATCCAACTCACGGTTCACTGTTGTTCTTTTAAATCCAGCGAATGGGACGTCTCTTAAACTACGGAGGGATTATGGGATATTAAAGTGTCCAGTCGATCCACACTTCAGGATTTTGTCTGAAATAGCAGGTCGTCCAGGAATTTACGCCTACTGTTTTATGAATACTGTGGATTCGGACTTACTACTCCATTGGCATACTGTTTTTGGCATACTATATAGTAGGGAAGCATGGATGTGCGGACGCAGTGTTTGACTGAGGGACATTACTGGAAAGTCTTGGCTATGTTCAGAATAGCATACTACCATATATAGCTCTTATTATTTTTGCAGTATGATACTGTATATAGTAGTTGTACTGTGCACAGTTTTATTCCAACTTTCTGTTTTACATAAATAAAATAATTTTGTAATTGTTATTATTATAATTTAGTATAATTTATGTTATTTAATATTATAATGTTATATTTGTTTTGTATTTTTTTCATGCCTTCTGCATGCATCCCAGCTGATGTCTCCACAAACCCACTTTCGGCCGCTTTGCCTCCTCCGTGTCAGTTAGACACTTGATATTCGTTCTTGTCAAATGTCTAATGCTCTTTGATGAAGCATGTTTGCTGTGGCTGTTGCTCCAGAGACAGCTCACTGAGGTGTAATCAGGAGTATCAGGTGAAAGGTGTGGATGGTGATGTCTGTTTAGGCAGTATCACACATCCAGTTCACTTTTTTTTTAGCCCGAATGGTCACAAAGCTAACCTGACCCCAAACCTGAGAAAGACATGTCTAATGAAGGAACCTTGCAAACCAAAACACTACCACTACAAACATAGTTCAGCTCCTCCCACAGCCCTGCTCACCTCCACCCCCTTCCTGAAAGTCAACAATAAACCACGTTTCCAGTAAGCCAGATAGCTTCCCAAGTCCTGCTCATCACCATGGTAACAAACGCTGTAAGCTGACAGTGGTGTCTCTTTTGGCCAAATGGGGCCACCCATGCAGAGAAATGTATGGCACAGCATGACATGTTCTGTATATACTTACTTTACAGTTTGTGTTGTGACACATACTTTTGAGAAATTTATTCAGTGTCTGACGCATCAAATTCTGCATATATGTTGGGTTAGTCCCACTATGCACAATATGTTCATGTCCCTGTCATAGAGGAGAGATTGGGGCTAGCTTTCACACTTTTTATTCCAGTGAACAGGCTCAGGGTGGATTTATTTTTGAAAAACATATAAAACACATGTGATGACTTGACCAATGACCCTCGTACTGAGAACATAGTCCAACCATATGGTTAAAGGTGCACTCTTTTTTTTGTTTCCTCATTAAAAAAGTTGAACTCCTAAAGACATGAATTGTCATTTTACTATACATAGGAAATCATGAGCACGCAGATGAGATGAAGACTCCAGTCATATCAGTAATCTTATAAAAGCTGTTTTATTCTACATGGAGAGGGTCCACACATGGGGGCTGCCATGTTAGGATCACATGACCAGCCGAATACTACTCGCTTATTCTCAGTAACCGTCCTGTTATTGGACACTTTCACTAATTGATTACAGTAATCATGACTGACTGTGAATACTCCATTTCTACAATGACATCTGAAACTGTAAACTATTGATTTTCAATGATGCTGCATCCAAACCACTAGGTGTCAGTGTAAGTCCAAGATGACACAAAGACAAAAGTTCATCCAATAGTTGACCCTTGCCTGAATATGTGCTAGTGGTGTTTTATATTGTATTTTTATGCTAAAGGTCTTTTGAATTATCCCTTAAACTAACAAAGACATCATGCTCCAGGCAGTGACATTATGTTTAAAGGGAAAACAACAGCACAAACCGATGTTCAGCATTAGCATATATAGCATATTCGCTTACAAAAACTGAGAGTTCTGGCAAATTTGCTGCAAATTCACCGCTCATTATTTTTTACATGTAAATGAGCTTTGTGGCAAAGTAGTCGCCAAAGGTTTGCTGCAGGTTCACCACTACTGGTGTAAAGCTGCAAACTAACATTTGCTGTGAATCGCAAACTCATTTTAATGTGAAAATAATGAGTGGAAAATATCCCTACATTTACAGTCTGAATGGACACTGTAAAGACACTTGGATTTTATAATGTTCATGATATACAGTAGTTCATACCCGAAATGGGTGACAGATTTGTGGTCAGTTACGTCAAACAATCCCTGTGCTAAGCCAAAGGTGACGTAGTAGTTTTGTGCGCAATTCTCCATGTCCCATTCACGAGTGCTTAACTCCCGGGTCTTGGGAGGTGTGAAAGTCTTTCATAGTGTGTGACTCCTTAATCCGCTGTTTAATGCACTGAATTGGGCCTATGCGGTCTGAAATCAGCAGAGCTGTGTTTTTTTTCTTTTGTGCCGGTCGTTGGCTTGCAAAACACAACCCTAAGGACTATGGGGAAGTTCGGCAGATCGCCAGAGAGGTCATATTAAAAGGTCAACCTCATTATCAATTCTAGGTTAGCTGAATTTGTGTTTCACAGATGTTCTTTGTTCATTTAATCCTGTTCAAATCGAACAAGTCTTCAATTTTTAGTCGAGCAATAAAAACACAGAGGAAATGATCAGGGGTTCACTGAGAAAGTCTGAATAGAAATGTCTGTTATTGTGGTATTATTTATAAAAATGTCTTCTAATTTATTTTGATCTTTGTCTAATAACGTTACTTCTGCTTCGTTTTTTGTTACGTTGTCTGGTGTGCCTTCATTATGGATTTAGACCTTCTTGACAAATTTTGGGCATGATGACATTTGGTTGTTTAACTGTTCGCATCCCCGTTCAACGTAAAAAGAAAATATGCAGATTTGGTTTACATGAACTTCCCCAATCAATTTTTTTGATTCCATACAACAAATTAAATAGACATAACAGATAACGCGGAATCAAATGATAACAAATTAAACCCTGGATAGGAAATTGAAATCATAATCTTGAAAAGCAACCTATGATGATCTATTTTGAATTCAGTAATGCTTGTGAAATTTATCGGCATCTAAGACATCATTTACACCTGGTATAATGACGCATCTTGGGTGATCCTATCACATGTGTTCAGGTGAGACTCATCACTGTTTACATCTGGTCACTTAAATGTATCTTCTGTGACCACTTGTGATTGTATTTGGATGGGAGGATCTCTGTTTCATGATGACATACATCAGTCACTATGTCAGTGTGTTACTACCTGATTTTAAAGCGCAACAAAGTCAGTAAAGACAAAGAAAGATTGAAAAAGTGGTGCATTGTTTCTCCCAGATGCGGTAGAAATTTAATCTAAGCACAAATACAACATATCAAGCAGAAATATTTGTTATTTTAGTGGATTAATTGTAATAAAGAAGCTTCAGGTGTTCATGCTTCTCATTTGTGTTGATATCAAACTGAAGAAGACCTGTAAAGTTATAGTTATTTTGTATCCACTTTAAAAAAAAATTCAGATTGGGGTGGCGCTTCACTGCTGCCAGGACGCATACAGGCCGGATTAACGTTTACACCTCAAATGTGAAGTGGTCATCTGCGTTTTTTACCACATTCGTATGTGTTTTTTTTTTTATCCAATCACAAAACGTTTTAGACCCCGTTTAGACCTGTATTTACCACTGACCACATGTGATTGGATCATCCGAAACACATCTTAATAACAGGTGGAAATGGGGTCTGACATCGTTGAACATTTCTCCCCACTGCAGCACCCTGGAAAAAAACTTTAATGGAGAAAGGAAATGCAAAGCAAACCCCTCAATCCCTAAATCAAAGGTCTCCTAATCCCTTTAAAGTGTGCTGTTCAAACAGGTCTGTGTAGCAGAAGAAGCTGACACCTTTAAAACTATTTGCAAACAAAGCCATGCTAAGCACAAACTATTTTCCTTCATAGCATCACAGACTCATTCGACGGTTGTGCTTCCTTCAGCACTAATCTTTTAATCTAGCCTCAGCAATCTATTTACACTCCAGCACTTTCATTGATACCTCTCATGTCTTACAATAGTGCAATAACACATTTAGCACATGCCCTTCCCTCCACCCCCTGACAGAAGTTTCCAGAGCCTCTAGTGTGCTACTGTATGCTACTAGAAAGTTACAATTCATGTCCGGGCTAAAGCCCAAGGGATACTTCGGTTTTGACATGAATGCTTAGTTTCTGCGTACAGTCGAATGCTAGCCTTTCAAAGTGTTCTTCATTTGACTGTACGTGCATACACATGCGGTTGGCACATGCATGCTATGACTGCGATGATAGACTGGACTATTTCTCTTAGGAGTTTAGACCCATAAAGGTGTCTTTATATTCTGTCAGCCTCGAGTTATACAAACGCAGGTATCTCCTGACCTCACAAACACACTCTTGACGTGTACATCCACTGTTGTTTTTTCCACATTTGTCTCTTGTTGTTTAGCAGTGATTGCATCTTCTTCTAGCACTTCTTTGTGACAGCAACAGCTCAACTGTGAGTGCTGCCACCTTGTGGACTCCCTAATTAGTGAAAATTATTCCAGGCACATGTGCATACTACACTTTCCTAGTATGCACAGTTAAAAAAACCAGGCTGTACGCATTCAGTGCTCAAGCACTCTGCTGATAACTACATTTGCATCACATGTCCTGTACGCAGACACCTAGCATTCGTGTCTGACCAAAGATTGGTCTTCAATATTCATCCTTTTGAGGCCAACAAAATCCAGTATTTTAATCAAAGTCTTGGAAAATTCATCAAGACAAACTTGAATGTTGGTTTGAAACAGTTTATAAGGTAGTTTGAAAGTTCGAGTATTTGTTTGTGTTTGGTGGATGTAGCTTGAAAGCTCTGCGAAGAGTTATAAAGTGTCTAGGGAGTTTGACAAACCCTAACCCGAATTTATACCATGCTGGCTTCGTCAACATTTACATTTTACATTTATGCATTTTTATCCAAAGACTTACAGAGCCCTTATTACAGGGACAATCCCCCTGGAGCAACCTGGAGTTAAGTGCCTTGCTCAAGGACACATGTTGGTGGCTGTGGGGCTTGAACCAGCATCATTCTGATTACCAGATTACCAGTTATGTGCTTAGACCACTACACCACCACCACTGTCAAAAAACATTATTGTTGAATTCATCAAGATATGAACTGATAATTCGATATAACATACATCAGTATCTAGAGGAAATATACCATGCGCTCTCCTCCACAAGGTCACAGTGTTCTACTGCCGGCACCCTCCGGGAGATTCCTCAGCTCTAGAATGTTCTAGTTGATTCCCTGCATGGCTAATTTTGTTGTTATGTATGAGGTGTGTGTGTTAGTGGATGGGGGTAGATTCTTCCTGCCTCACTGGTGTGTTCTGCTTTTAAGTCTTGGCTTGTTTGCATTCCCCTCAGTTAATAAATGTTTGTCTGATCCCAGGGCAGGGGCTAAAGATTACCCCATACAAACAAAGCAGCCCTTCCCATGCCATGCTGTAAAAGAGGGAGCAAGAGTGACGCTAAGCTAATGAGCATCATAAATTTCATGGAGCTTCAGCTCATCCATTAACCATGATAATAACTGGATAACCAACACAGATCAGATCTACCACAGACCGGTCTGCATGCTAATGCACACATTAGTGGTTTGGTTAGTGCATCATTGCACTGTTGACTCACTTTCCAAAATGGTTTCCAGCACATCAGCATACTGCACTGTATGTTGTGTTATATTGTGTGCTGGTATCCTCACAAGTCTTAACTAGCATAACTATAAAAACCTTCATTAGACAGACCATGCTTGTTGACCTGTTAGACCAACAGCAAAAGCTAAATAAACCAGCCTGGATGAGGAATAGGAACTAAACATACAATCTAAAGAGTTTAAACTGCTAATTTAAAGTACTGGAAAACTAATGGCAATGTGTGGAATAGAATACTAGCTAACTTCTTAATGATTATGCACCATATACTGTATAATGCCAACTGTTTCTTTTTTGAAGAGTATGTGAAGCAGCACCTCCTACAAATATAAACATTTCAAACAGTAGTTTTGCTGCCTTCAAGTGCCCCTGGGAGGCTCCTACATCTGACTTGGGCATTCATTATTAAGACATGTCAAGCATTCAAGTAGGAAACATGGATGAGCAACTACACAATAAACAATGGCAAAAGCTCTTTTTATGTTGGACAGGTGAATTCTTTTGCAGAACTTTTATACAACATGTACAGTATGGTTTATTAATGCACGGTTTCTAGCAAATTATTAATAGAATTTTCATAAAACAAACCATGAAGGGAGAGCCATTAGCTTTACATTGGCTGACTATAAGATCTGATAGAAATAACAAATTAACACTTTTAAAATAAAGTAATGAAATTGAAATAATTTAGCAAAATCATTGATTATCATCATCTTTAATGTTGGCAGCTTGGGTATCATCGAGAATTTCCACTTGTAAATATGGCTTCACTTCAACTTCGCTCATTCAACTGCTCAAAACTCATACTTATGATATTTTTGACAGCATTTGTTAGCCACATAAGCTACATTAGTAACACGGCCTCATTACATTGTATGTTGGACGCTCACTGCATTCCATAAAGAAGTCTTCCTACTTATGCACTATTCCCTTCGAAGTCTTTAGCATCCACAGTCAGAGCTTTGGAGAGATGAAAGATATGGGGCTAAAAAAAATTAATAAAATACAAAATAGTTTATTTGGAACTATGTTTTAGGTCATTTTTATTGGAAACTCTGTTTGAATTTGCAGGCTGATTAATCCCATTTGGAACGCAAGGTTTAAATGATGCAATCGGAGGGCACTTCGAAGGGAGAACAATCATGATAGCCATGCTGTAAGTTCTTTCCAAACAGAAAAAATTGACAGAAAAAGTGAGTTCTGAATTACCTTTATTTTTAAGCCCTACACCTTTCAGCTCTCCAAAGCACACACAGTGGATGGTAAAGTCTTCAAAGGGAATAGGGTATAGGGATGATCACTTCTGGATGGAACTCACCCAGTGAGTAGTATCCAGCTACCATCTTGGAAATAAAATGTATTTATTGTGCATTTTTAATCCATTTTTGAGCCGTCCGATCGAGTTAAGAGTCAGTGTTGAATAATGTTTGTTCCAGTTTATTCATCATACTGGTAATGGTAGGTCAAGCTGCACTTTCAATTGTGGACCATCTCCATGTGTAGAAACATGCTTTTAACTAGCAGAATGGTGTAATTATGGGATCTACTAGCAGGTAATAAGTTAACTACCAAACTAACCACCCTGACCGCTTAGCTCAAACAAACAGACTGCAATTCCTTTCAGTGGCACAGAAATTACACACTTCACCTTTCAAAAACAGTATCATTGTTGATTAGAAAGAACAAGACTGTGGGAAATTACTACAGAAGTCTCTGTTTCACTTTACCCTCCATCTGTTCCAATCAAGTCATTTAATGTGAGACACGGCTACAAACGCTGGGTCCCATTGCTGGGGGTGGAAAACTGAGAGTGTGTTTAGAGTTGCATTTGCGAAAACTCTGGCTGCGCTGATCTACGAGGGGGTCCCACTTTGGATCCAGCATTGGGGCCTTTTGTCAGGTTTTTGTCACCAAGGCAGCTCACCTATTGAAGGCAGCGCCTAAGATATGTAAAGCAGCGTTATTTTAACGTCTTTGCTTTGAGAAACAAACAAAGAAATAAAGAAATCAAATTAAAGTTTTTTGGATAACAAAAAAGAAAGTAGACGTGTAGCATAAAAAAGACCCTGGCAAACCCGTGTGCAGGAAGCCAATGAGAAGAAGCTATGGGTGAGAGAAATAAATAAATAAATGGAAAACTGAAGAGTGGGGGTGAAAAGAACTTACTATGCACTTGTTTGCTTAAAGTAGGCTTTTTTATTTTCATTGAGTGTAGCCAAGTCCTGCAATCGGCTTGGTGCGTCTCCCACCCAGCATTCAAAGGCAGGTCTGGACTTGCCAGTTCAAGGTCGAGCTGCATCCGTCAGCATCACACGCGGCACAGAGTCTTTCCCTGGCTACCGTGGGCCTTTGTAATGTTTGTTTTTTGTTCTCTCCAACTCATCACTGTAATTCTCCCTCCCTATTGCACCCTTAGGGATAGTCTTCAAGGCTCTCATGAGGCCAAGGTAAGATTAGGTGTCAGTTGAGCTCAACTATTCCAGCTTTTGTATGTGCTACATTGTTTTGGTGTCTCCACAACAGTACCTTCATCCTCTACACTTATGCAATAGGATAACCTAGGCTCACCAAACCTGTACTTGTATGTGCCATTCACAAATCAGTTGCTATGAAAGGTTGATTTGTTAAAATATATCCTTGCTGATAGGTCACGTCGCTATTGTTGTGATTCTGCTATGTAAGGTTAAGCTGTTATAATGCGAAATGAGTCTTTTAAGGTCTTATGAAAAAAACTGAAAGCAAGGTACTTTTGTGACTATTCTAGACTCACAGGCAAGAAATAATCTAAGAAAACAATGCCTTAGAGGCTAATTTAGTTTAGCAGAGATTTGGCACAATTTAGTTCTTTAGAAGTGAAATCATCTCTCTACAAATGTACAAACTTAACATGTGCGCACACCAAGGCCACTGCCCGAACATTTCTGTGCCACCACAGACTGATCGCTCGCCCCAGCCTGGCCCCCCCTTTGAAAAACTCCTGGCTCCACCCCTGGTGTATAGCTTGTTAGCATTACAAATGGGGCATTTATCACTCATAATAATCTATTGTAAAAATTCCTCTTTGTACTAAAACATTTATCTAGACCTGGAGTATATCCGTTGGTTATTAATTAAACGGGTTGGTACGCATTTGTACCGTGTTTCATTTATTTTGAAGTCTAGCGATGCATCTGGTTTAGCAGCGTCAAATACACAGGTGGAGGCACAATCTCGGCTAATGCACCTGTATGGCTATGTAGATGGATACGGCTTAATGCCAGAGCAGTGCAAGCGCAAAGCTCTTAAAGTTCAAGCTCTTAGCACAGAATTCTACATCACCACCCTTGAATTTACTACAGTAACAGTAACTGTACTTTAGGCATAAATAGATTGATAATATATAGTATCATATCACTACTTCAGCTCTATTAAATTTGTCATAGGTTATATTAGGGGAGTGAGGGAATATAGTACATTTTTGTTACAACTTATAAATGTTTATATTGTGTATTTATTGTTTTTACATGTGTTTAGAGTAGGACTGCTGTTTGTAATTACAAAAATTACATTTTTTTTTTATAGAAATCATGTTACATCTAACCATGGTAGTGAAGAAGATCCATGCTTCCATGTGTTTACTATGGTCTTGTTACAAATACCACTGATAAAACTATACAAATAAATAATTAATGAATAAATTATTCATTGAGGCAAATGTAAAATATATTAACAATATCACTTTTATTATTAGTTTCTGTCTTCACATTTTCATTTTATAGGCCCCAGATATAGCCCTCCATCTGCTTGAATTGCTCTCACATTCAAACAAAACTTTAGAATTAGGCAATGCATCAAAGTTACATTGAGCAATTAATTTTCAAGTCTCCACTTGATGATGTCACACATGAAGTAGGGGGCGTTACTACAATCCAACACATCTGAAATGGCATGAGGGTGAGAAAATGATGAGAGAATTTTAATTTGTGGGTGAACTAT
Organism: Xyrauchen texanus; assembly: GCF_025860055.1. Classification (NCBI taxonomy): domain Eukaryota; kingdom Metazoa; phylum Chordata; class Actinopteri; order Cypriniformes; family Catostomidae; genus Xyrauchen; species Xyrauchen texanus. The sequence continues at coordinate 7,713,979 of NC_068287.1, read as the reverse complement.
CCCTTTAAGAACACTAATGGGGACTATGCTGGTCCTGAACCAGGGCATTGTACTGAGAGAAAGCCATGTGATATCACATTAGGATATCCTTCATTTTAATCATATCTTTACTCATTAGTTACAGGATAAATATAATTTGTAGAGATAATCCCACTGAGCAGTCCTCAGCAGGAAATGGCTTTGTCATGGAGGTCTTATGCAGTCTCACCACTACCCCCAACACCTACAAAAGAGCATTACAGCCCTGTGTAATGAATAAGGGGCCTCCCACTGTTTCACTACATATTGTTTTCCCTGTGCTTGCTCACTGTGTGCATTGCTCCCTAAGCTGGTGATGGATGTCAGATTACTCAGCCACTAGTCACTCGCAAACAAAGAGTCACTCGCTTTAAGAACACACACACACACACACACACACACCAAACACACACTCGCCATCTACACCCCAACATGTCACGGCCCACAGCACTCCCTGACCTCCATGTCTCTGATATCAGTGTTTATGTAATACTGCAGTCCTGAGTTTCAGTATTTAAACACGTTGATTTTTGTTGAACAACTACAATAACAACGTTTTAGCCAACACTTAGTTGGCATTGAATTAACTGAATAAAAGCTTGTGGTGTAACAATGAGGAAGGCTCAAGGTGACAATGAACTAAAGTGCAGTAGTGTAGAAAATACAAACATGTATCAAAGAACAGCAAGAACAATGTATCCAGGAACAGGGCAATAAATAAAAAAACCACAACACAACATACAGTAACTACGTTAACAACTGACAGAGATGGAACAGAACACAGGGCTTAAAGACACAGACCAGGGTAACAAGATAAGACTAATAAAAACAAAAGTTGTGTTCGACTTCATGCAGGGCTGCGTAGAAAAGCACCTGACTTAAAGCAGTGCATGTTGATTCGAAATATTGTCTGAATTTAGTCGTCGCAGCCGCCATCAAAGAACCACGAAAGTGAGATGAGACCAGTTGGCTGGCTCCAGTAGGTATTGCTGCAGGCCAGAGATCTCCAAATGGGGGTGGAATCTCAACAAGAGGAGAGGGGTGACTCCAAAAGAGGGTTGCACCAATTCCACTCACGGTTAGGTCTAGGTAATAGGTTACAGGCTCCCTATAGCCCTGTGTCCACCTAGTATTATGATGCGTCTCGGGTGATCCGATCACATGTGTTCCGGTGAGACTCATCGCTGTTTACATCTGGTCACTTAAATGTATCTTCTGTGACCACTTGTGATTGTATTTGGATGGGAGGGTCTCTGTTTCATGATGACATACATAAGTCACTATGTCGAGTGTGTTACTGCCTGATATTAAAGCGCAACAAAGTCAGTAAAGACAAAGAAAGATTGAAAAAGTGGTGCATTGTTTCTCCCAGATGTGTAGAAATTTAATCTAAGCACAAATACAACATATCAAGCAGAAATATCTGTTATTTTAGTGATTACCTGTATTAAAGAAGCTTCAGGTGTTCATGCTTCTAATTTGTGTTGATATCAAACACACTGATGAAGCTCTTGTAATTGAGTATGTATCCGCATTTTACATTTTTCTTATCGTATGGTTATTTCCTATTAAAGCTGTATTTTTAACTTTGGTTTCTCCTGGTATTTCTGATATTAATATCTGCTGAAACAGAATTTTGTTTATGTTTTTTCAGTATGCAAGTATAGCAATGTTATTTTGGGGGCACGAGGTGTCAAGCAAGTGTGACATTTTGTAAGCACATTTTGCAGCGAATATTAAATACAATTTTTTTTTTTTTATTAAGCCTACAAATAGGTGAAAGCACCGTTAATTTATATCAGAAAGTTTTATGATAGGTTATACTTCAGGCTTATTTTGTGTGCACATATTTTAACATAATGTTGAGGACATATAATTTAGTTAAAAAACATGTGCAGAATTAATGCAGTGGAATAAATAGCAAGAGCGAGCCTCTTTACATTTCTAGAAGGGAAAAGCGGGAAAAATTTGCATGTTTTGGTTTCTCCACAATCCTCCATGTGCAGGAATTTTCTGAATAGATATACAAGTATTTAAACCTCTATGGGGCATTTAAACTGTTTGAGAATAAAGGCTAAACCATGCAATCACCTTAATTGGTGATAAGGATGTAAATGTGGTCAGCTTTAAGAGATGCACAGATGAGCTCCTCTATAATATCATCACTTCTCTGGTCAGGAATTCAACATCACGCTCAGGTTGGTTTATGAATCCTTACATGTGACTTGTGTGAAACATTTGGCATTGAGGTGTTAAAAAGTGTAAAGTGTGTATGATATAGTATTTTAGTTAATGTTACTCTTGATGAAGTTGAAATCACACCGTGTGCATTTTCATTCATAGGTTTACACTGTAGTAATATTGGCTTTACAGACTCATCATTGCTTTTTAATTTTCAATATGTTTATTTAAAATATCGCTTAAAGAGTTTGTTCACCCAAAAATTATAATTATCCCATAATTTACTCACCCTCAAGCCATCCTAGGTGTATATGACTTTCTTCTCTCAGCCAAACACAATCGGAGTTATATAAAAAAATATCCTGGCTCTTCCAAGCTTTATAATAGGACTGAATGGTACCTTAGATTTTAATGCCCAAAAAAGCACATCCATCCATAAAAAAAGTAATCCAGGGGTGTTAATAAAGGCCTGAAGTGAAGCGATGCAATGCACTTTGTAAGAAACATATCCATATTTCTAACTTTATAAACTATAATCACTGGCTTCCGGTAATGGCCATCCACGTGTTCACTGGCTTCCTCTATCCTCTGTGCTTCCATGTTCGTCACTTCTCACCGGAGCTTACACTACGCCTAGGTAATACGCCAGAACTTGACTCTCTCTTGAACGTGCGGACAGGCGTTACCAGAAGCCAGTGATTATAGTTTATAAAGTTATAAACGTGGATATTTTTCTTTCAAAAACGCATCGCTTCACTTCAGGCCTTTATTAACCCCCTGCAGCCGAATGGATACATTTTTAGATGGATGGATGTGCTTTTTTTTTAAAAGGTACCATTCACTCCCATTATAAAGCTTGGAATAACCAGGATATTTTTTTTATATAACTCCGATTGTGTTTGGCTGAAAGAAGAAAGTCATATACAACTAGGATGGCTTGAGGGTGAGTAAATAATGGGATCATTTTCATTTTTGGGTGAACTAAGCCATTAATTCCTGTGCTCGTTGGATGATCAGTCTTCCAAATATTTTTTCTATTAATTGGATGAATTTGTTATATAGGTCATTATTCATGCACTTTCAGCATGTTAAAGAGATGTTCCCTTTACAAAAAGCTTCAATAGGATGCTGCGCTGAGAAAAGCGCTTTGGGAACAATCCTACATTGTGACCAGCTGTGAATATGTGTGTAACACGTCAATGAACATTGACCGGAATTTATAGCCTCGGCTGGTGAGATCATTAGATGCACCTGTGGCCAGGCTAGATATAGATGCGTCACCAGCTTGTCGTCAGATCCATTTTTTTCAGAGCCATTTTGAGTGTGTATCTCACAAGCCAGTCAAAACATTCTTCCCTTTGTTAGGAGTTAGAAATTGTTAGGCAGTGCACAGAACTTTCTTTCTCTTCTCTCTTTGCTCTGAAAAAGAAGATATATGTATATATATATAAAGAAAAAAAAAAAGAGAAAAATGTCAGAGAGTCAAGGCAAGCGACGCGTGTTCCCCTGTCTACGTTCTATGACTAATATGGACACGCATCAGTTTTACTTTGTTTGTTTGGGGGAAGAGCATGCTGCTCTCGCGTTGGGGCAGTGCGGGTGCTCGCATTGTGACCTACTTTCGGTCAAAATGCTTCACGCTCACCTTGCTTACTTCCGAGAGCCGGCACCCACACTTCATTCGTGGGGCTCTCGTATGGATCTGGTTGAGAAGCAAGAGACAGGTCCGTCCCTTTCGCTCGCTCTCTCCCCAGATCCAGCTGGTCCTTTCCGTGATCTTGAAGCATGCTCCGGTGCTTCTTCAGTTCATGAGGGGGACCTTAATTCTCTTGGGTCTGCAGACTTCAAGTTACCCACATCTGAGCACTCCAAACATGACTCAAAATCTTCTGAGGAGTTACTCGATGTGGTTACTCGTGTGGTGGCCAGACTTCAGTTAGACTGGCCACGCGATCAAGAAACCCCCAAACGCTCCAAATTAGAGGACAGATTTCTGTGGCCAGAGGAAGGGAACGCCTCATCAGTCCCTTCCCTTCTTTGATGACCTCCATGATGAGCTTTCTCATTTGTGGAGGAAGCCTTATAATTCTCGCATTCACATGCCCTCGACGTCGTTATATTCGACTATCGTGGGTGCTGAGACACGGGGGTATTCAATGATGCCGCCGGTCGAAGAGACACTCGCGGGTTATCTCTCACCGGGTTCGGCATCATCATTGAAAAAACCCACTCTCCCCACTAAGCCATGCAGGACTACCTCCATGCTAGTGGGGAGGGCTTATCAAGCGGCAGGTCAGGCTGGTGCTGTGCTGCACACCATGGCCGTGTTACAGGCTTACCAGGCTGACCTACTGAAAGACCTGAGTGCGAGTGCAATGCTTGACGAAGAAGCCTTCTTTGAACTTCGTCAGGCAATAGATCTATCACTCCGTGCGACCAAGCAGACAGCCCGTGCTATTGGCCGGACTATGTCCGCTTTAGTTAGCACGGAGAGGCATTTATGGCTCAACCTTTTGGGCATCAGGGATAAGGACAGAGTTTTCTTACTTGATGCCCCGGTTTCGCCTTCTGGTCTCTTTGGAGACGCCATGAATAGGGTTATCTCCAGAGTCCAGGAGGCGAAAAGCCACGAGGAAGCCCAGTCCTGCCCCGACTCTGCTAGGAGGGAGGCTCAGAAACAGAGCGTGGTGAGTCGTGCTCCCCCTCGTAAGGACTGGGGACAGCCTTGTTGCCCTCAGCAGCCGTCAAAGCAGGACAAGATGCTAACTGTCAAGACGGTCTTGTCTCAGGCTAGGTCAAGGTTGCACTGTTTACCAGTATCAACACATACTAGGTCTCATGGCGTCTGCGTCCATGGTGATTCCTTTGGGCCTTCTCCATATGAGACCGTTTCAGCTGTGGCTAAAAGCCAGGGGATTTCATCCAAGGGCTAGTCCCCTAGGAAAATAAGGGTTATGCGGCGAGCGCTTCGTTCCCTTTCTATGTGGTTCAGACCCTGGTTTCTTACCTTGGGTCCCACTCTATGTGCGTCATGTCGTCGCAGGATGCTAATGACAGACGCCTCTCTGACGGGCTGGGGTGTGGTCTTGAGTGGTCATCCAACCTAAGGGGAATGGGATGGTCACCAGCTCGATTGGCACATCAACTGCCTCAAGCTGATGGCGGTATTTCTGGCCCTGAAATACTTCCTCCAACACCTGAGAGGCTGCCATGTCCTTGTGCGGGTGGACAACACAGCAGCAGTCTCCTACATAAATCATCAAGGAGGTCTACGTTCTCGCCACATGAATCTGCTGGCACGTCGGATTCTTCTTTGGGCCCAGGGCAAGTTCCTGTCACTCAGGGCGATTTATATCCCTGGACGCCTGAATGTGGGAGCAGATTTTCTGTCCAGACTGAAGATACCGACGGGTGAGTGGAAACTCCACCCCGAGGTAGTACAAAAAATCTGGGTGAGATTTTACAGGGCAGAAGTGGACCTCTTCGCCTCTCAAGAGACAGCGCAATGTCCTCTCTACTTCTCTCTGAGTCACCCAGCCCCCCTGGGTCTGGACACGATGGTGCATACATGGCCCAGAATGCGTCTGTATGCGTTTCCCCCGGTTTCTCTGCTCCCGGGAGTCTTGGCCAGAGTTCGCCAGCAAGGGTCTTGCCTCTTACTGATAGCGCCGCACTGGCCGAACAGGGTATGGTTCTCGGAGCTAATATCTCTCCTCGACGGCTCGCCTTGGGTGATTCCGGACAGGAGGGACCTTCTGTCTCAGGCACAGGGGACGATATTTCATCCCCGGCCCGAATTGTGTAAACTTCATGTTTGGCCCCTGAAGGGTACAAACTGAGGGACACAGGGCTTTCACCTGAGGTTATCGAGACCATTCTAAGTGCTAGGGCTCCCTCTACCAGAAGAATCTACGCCAATAAGCGGGGTGTCTTTGAAAGATGGTGCCGTTTACATGGTGCAGATCCAGTTAACTGCCAGATTGTTTCAGTTCTGGATTTTCTGCAGGAAAAGCTGTCAGCAGGCTTATGCCCCACTACTCTTAGGGTTTATGTGGCCGCCATTTCGGCGTGCCATGCCTTGATGGACGGGATGCCTTTGGGGAGACACCCTCTGCTCGCTCGCTTCATTCGTGGAGCCATGCGACTGAGGCCTCCTGTTAGAACCAAGTAAATTTGTATTTAGTATACTGGGGCCTTTATTAGGATCAGTATCTCAGATTCAACTGAGCAACTTAAAGTCAATATGAAACCCATTCACAACTCAATTTACTTCCAGAATGTGACATATTTCTGAGGAAAACACGATATTAAAAATAAGTAATCGATTGGAATGTGAAAAATGGTTTCTGTAAGAGGGATTGGTCCTTTTAGAGGTGGAGCAAGTTAATACATTTTCATGAAAGATTAGGAAAACAGATCATTTGCATTGATGAAGCCCACACGATAAGACCAGGAACATGCAATAAGTCAATTTAGATTTTATATTGACTTTAAAGGAATATTCCGGGTTCAATACAACACAAATGAGCTTAACTTGTATTGAACCTGGAATATTCCTTTGAGAGGTCTATACTCTACTACGTAGTTATCCCCCGAGCAGATGAAAATAAAAAGTTTCCCTTGTTGGGAGTTATTAGGGGTTCACTTTGGAAGGTAAATGCACTTTCACAAAGACATTCGCCATCAGCTTAATAAATCTCAGTTCTTGCCAGACCCCATCTCTCTGCACCCTAATCAAACCCCACCCCTGCCTGGAGAGACTGTTATGGACCCTTGCCCATTTTGCACTTGGCCCTCATGACAATAGCACCAGTAGTTACCCAGGAGACAGGCTTTTCAGGGCCCATGTGATAAAAAAGATGTATTCCCCATCTCCTCTCCCCCTTTACTTTATGCTCCGCCCCTGTCTCTATTCTCGGGTTCATGGGGATAGGGTAAGCTCTTGTGGTACACAGTAGTAGAATACCAAAGTAGTTGTGCGTGAAATGATGCAAAGGGCATCCTGATGGCACAACTTGCCCAATGGCTGATATCCACAACAATGTAGTAAGACCGCCCACCTCATCCCAGAGTCTGACGACTGACTTGATCTGATAAATGGGCTCCTGTTACAGTAAAGGCCTGACATCTCTGATATTTACTCTCTTTTTCGAGCTTTGTCTTTAATTGTATCACACTTCCCCAATGTGACGTCAAACAGGGCAAAATGACGAATTTAAGAATTGTCTCCCTTTCAACACAGCTGGGGTGGGGGTTTGGGGGTGGTTGGGTTGCACAAGGAACATCTAGGGGGCAATGCCCCTCCACCCCGAGCCCACCATTAAAAACGGCCATAAAACAGAGCCATTAAAACAACTTTTAAATTTGCCAAACAGCACCACATTTTGCCCAACACATTGTCTTCATCTAACTTTATAAATATAAATAACCTCTAACAGGGTGGCAGGTGGTTGTTGGCCATAAAGGAATATTCAGAGTAAAAGCAACTTTTAGAATTTTCACCATTTTAATACTTCCTTAAATCCAATTTTGAATGGTTATTCTCTATCCTGTTTTCTACCTCAATTCAAATGAAATTTAAATCGAGGAATTGAATTGAAAGCTTTCAATTCTGAGTGGCACACAACCCAAACACAAAACAAAAAGTCCATCATGTTTTTCATGTTGCTGATGCTGTGCTTTGGTTTTGCTCACATTGGATCTTGGTTTGGTGTGCTTTTTACACTTTTGGTTTTGAAGATTGAACATTGTTGGAGTGAAAAAAACACCAACAAAGTGTCAGGTTTAGCATTTCATCAGTGCGCTCTCCTTACCTGTAGCAATCAGCACGCTTGCAGGATAATACATGTATCTGATTACAGGGCCTCTCATCTGACCACGCCATCACATTATAATTATGAGTACCAGGGGCGTAGTACCAGATGTTGGGGCCTGGGCACAGAACTGTTTTAGGGACCTCTAAACAATTTGAGTTTGTGGAGGGGGTAATATATAAAAGTTTTTTAGACCGATGTTTAACAGTGCTGTATTATTTATAATTAATTCACAAGTTTTTATTTTCATCACAAATATTTTTTAAATCAAACAAAAAAAAATGTTATTTCATTTTACGAGTACTGTTGTGTGCCAGGTTGTACAGTCTATGAGGCAATACTGCTCTTGGTTAGATTTGGCAACATCTACACAGTGTCTAAAATGAACTTGAAATATTATTAAACAAATTTAATATAATGTATTTATTGAAAAAATATTTATAAAACAGATGTTAAATACATTTGTATGTGAAATGTTGAGAAACAGATCAATATTTTAGGACTTTTTTTTCTTTAAATTCTCTTTCCTGTCCAGTAGGTGGCGATATGCACAAAGAATGCAAATCGGCTCAAACAAAAGAAGAACGTGAAAGTGACATTTTTATATTAAAAAAGGAGTTAAATATTGGGGACTTTGGGCATCATAGAAAAATATCTGATGGTAAAGATGGTTTGAATATCATGGGATGTATTTCATTTAACAAACAGTTTGATTTGAAACGTGCACATCGCTGTATTAAGTAAAGGTCAGATTGTTGTTTTTACAGTTCAGTGTAAAGCATGTAATGATGTAATTGCTAATAACATTACCAGCTAACAGGTGAATGCTTCCATTTACCCACAAAAGGCAATTATTGATCATATTTGGTGCGTATTGAGTGTTAATTTTGGACCATGTTTATTTACATGGATGCCTAACAAATTATTTTGATGAAGCCCTCAACATTCTGAAGCCCTCAACAAGTACACTCACCTGACATTTCCACATGATGCCGACTCAACGACAAGTGGCATCTCCAATCAGACATTTTTGCATTGGCTCCTATATGGTAGATATAGGTTTGGGGTTTGTGTTGGGGTGTTCAATTGATCAAATATGCATTCCTCTTTACTCTATAACAGCTAGATGGCTGAAAACAAATAGCTTCACAACTTGCTTTTGGCGCCCCTCAGTGGACATTACTCCTGGTCAATTGAGCTCACATGTGCCCAAATGCCCACCAACACTTATTCCTTTGGCCAATAGGGGCAGTGTTTCACTTTTTGGTAAGGACAGACCGATTTTAACAAAAGGAATGTCAACCTACATTTACTGATTTCACTGTGTCTGAATCAGTCTGAAAATTCAGTGTACTGTTGCCCCATAGACTTTTATATTAAATCTAATTGTTTGTTTGTTTTTACAGTATTTCACAACATTTGACCAGTAACATTTGACATCTGACTAAAAACAGAGAGGTAGTGATAAAGGTGACCCATTAACTGATGAAAAGACACTTTTTTTCTCTTAAATTGAAATTAAATATATATGTTTTATGTGTTGTACATTTGACTGTCACAACTGAACAGGGTCAATCTCACAAATAATTTTCACATTTAACCCCAAAATCAAAATGAAAAAAAAAATATATATATATATATATATATATATATATATATATATATATATATATATTGGGAAAAAAAAATATATATATATATATATATATATATATATATATATATATATATATATATATTGGGAAAAATATTTTATAATTAAAAACAAATAATCCTATTTATTGATTTCTTTTAATTTATTATATTGTTGCAATTTGACTATTTTCATGACACTTAAATGTGTTTCCCCAAATTCTCAATATCATAATCCATCTGGATGTTTTATTTTTTATTATTGTTTTATTTTTTAATTCCCATTATTCTAAATAGTCATTTTCATTGCTGTAATACAGTAATTTTTACAGTAAAAATAAATTATTCCTGTATTAGACGATATATATATATATATATATATATATATATATATATATATATATATATATATATATATATATATAAAGGCAATATTCAATATACTATAATATACAATATACCATAATGTATATATATTTTATAATTTAAATAATATACCATTGGGACTTTTTTTTCTTCTTCACATTACGGTAATGAGAAAGAGGGAACATGCTTAGTTGTCATGAAAAGAATATCATATTTTAAGAAAAATATAATTTATTCTTTCTTTCTTTTGATTTTGGGGTTGAAATATGAGCCAAAGATTGAGACGTTTCATGAGATTCACCCCAACAAATGACCAGTAGATAATAGAAAAATGTAGAAAATAAAAAATGTAGAAAAAAATACATTTTATGAGGTAAAACTGATTGTTTCACTTTTCAATATGAATGCCAGGTCTTGGTGATCCATGTTAAAGCACAGTGATATATGAGGGCGTGAGAAATCATCCCCATCAGACCCCACATAGATACAGCAAGGGCCGGACTGACTGGATCTCTGGGGGGTACGAGAATCTCACTGAGCACAGACAAAGCCCAAACACCCCCACACACTGCGAACAACACCCCCAAAAATAAAACAAGCAAAGTGATGCCTGTATAAATCACACTCACACTGTCTCGCTCTATTTGACGTCCCTCCTACTGCATAATAAAAGCAAGCGCACAAATTGAGTGGAATCAAGCATGCACAGAAAGAGAGCGATGTTGCTTCTTTTACAAGCCCCTTCACACAATACAAATGCAGAAACACACACAATCTTGTGATATCTTGTGATATTGTCTTTTTTTATTCTTTTATTAAAACACGTTATCAGAGACATAAAAGGAAAGGTACAGTATGCTGATAATAAATATGATTGGGAAGAGGATGATTTTGAGGAATATTTTCAATTTCTGAAATAAAAACAAAAAGGTTTTTTTTTTGTTTGTTTTGTTGTTGTTGTTGTTGTTGTTTTAAGGTGAAGACTATTTTTACCTATGTCAACACATTGTATGCATCGTAGTAGGTTTTTATCCTTATAAAATTTTAATAACCACATAAGCAACCATGGAAGTCCAAGTTAAATTTGCAAAACCTACAAAAATGACAGGCATGATAAACATGTAATAAATGACCCAGTGAAAAGTTTTGTTATTACCAGGGGTGGAAAGAGTACTCAAGTAAAAGTACTGTTACTTCTCAAAAAATTTAGTGTGAGTAGAGTAAAAGTACCAGTCCTAAAAACTACTCAAGTAAGAGTAAAAAAATTTAGCTCATTTAAAAGTACTCATGAGTAGTTGGGAAAGCTATGCCCCGATATAATAAACACTGTGTGTGTGCTGTCATTTTTTAAATGTAGCACACATACTGTAATTTGTCAGAAAAAACAAAACAAAATATAGGTATCCTCCAACAAGTTTCTTTTTCACTACCAACTTTTAAAACACTTATCTACATGTATCTGATTCCCCCCAAAATAACAGAGAGACAGGATTACAGAGATGAAAATATGAAAAAGTTATTTTCAATACACTGATCATCATTTTAAATCATAATGTATGAAACAAATACATTCAAATCAAATTATGTGTGGGGTCTAAATTGCCCTTAGTTATTGTTGTTCATAAAACATTATGCTCAAAACAATGCAAACAACAATGCTAAAAAATAAGACTGTCACTTGACATGTCACATCCTGCACAATAAAGGGGGGCTAGAGGAGGAGAAGATAGTGTTGTTTGGTACTGGGCAGGTGCCACATCAGTCTTTAAGTGGGGGGCCACATTGTCCTCCTTTTGAGAGACATTGTTCCCCATTGATTTAATTCTTGTATTTTATAAGGCCTGTAATAGTTGTGTTCTCATTCTAATGCATGATGCACACTTTTCTGAAGTGTATTTGTGACTAATGGGAAAGTTCTGCCTGAAGTATTGCTCTACTTTTCTATCAGGCATTAGAAAAACCATTGATAAAGGATGAGCAAAATTATAAAATATTTTTTATAATCTCTACTTTCCTGATTTCTTCTTTCCACACTCTGTACATCAGGCGTCAGTATTATTAAAAAATGAACAATTTAATTTGTAGTTTTTTTTATTAAAATGTCTGTTTTATTCTATTACATTAATACTTTTAAAGCTACTAAAGTTATTCAGCCAAACGCAGTGAGTGGTTTTCTTGTTACTGTTGTTTGATTAATAGCCTTTTAATGACGTAGACTGCGGCAGGTCTATTAGTTACATTTACACTTCAAAGTCTGACATTTTCATGCAAATTCACTTTTTATCCCACTGTTTACATTCATTTTAGACACAACTGACTGTGTTTACAATAATACCTCACCAAATGGGCATTTTAGTAGAATTATGAAGTCCATTTGACCATTTAGACACGTATGCCTTATAGCACGAGTGCAATGTGCAGCGCAAATACATATGCCACCTGTCAGTCAAACAGTGCCTATAGAAGTGAGGGAATAAAAATTCAATCTTTTAGATTTTATCGAGATCAACTAGTGGTTGCCTTGATGTCGTGATTGATGTAATGTACACACCTGGTCTAGATGTAAGCATAGGCTAAATAGAGAAAATGACTCCAAAGTTAATCATCAATATACAGCACATTCTGAAAGTATTGAGACCCATTGCTGAAATTTACCTCAGGTGCATCCCATTTCTCTGGATCATCTTTGAGATGTTTCTATACTTTTATTGGAGACCACCTGTGGCAAATTCCATTGATTGGACATGATTTTGAAGGTCACACACCTGTCTATATAATGTCTCACAGCTAAAAATGCATATCAGAGTAAAAACCAAGCCATGAGGTCCTAGGAACAGTCTGCAGAGCTCAGAGACAGGACTGTATTGAGGCACAGATCTGGGCTTTATGGCAGAGTGGCCAGACAGAAGCTTCTTCTCAGTGTAAGACCTAAAAAGCACTATACCCGAAATGTCTTGATGCTGTAATCGCTGCCATTGGTGCTTCAGCTAAGTACTGAGTTAAGGGTCTGAATACTTATGTCAATGTGATATTTCAGTTTTTTCTTTTTAATACATTTGCAAAGTTATCAAAAATCTGTTTTTTACTTTGTCATTATGGGGTATGGAATGTAGACTGATGTGAATTTTTTTTAAACTCTCATGACATGACTTGGATGGACATGATCAAGCAATTGACCTTCTTCACTGTGAAAAGCCCTTTCAAGTGCAGCTATGGATGTTCACATGTTGATCTTGAACTGCTGCTTGAGGCATCCTCTCCACATCCATAGCTGTCGGTGCCAGATCTACAGCTGCAGGTCAAGTTTTCTATGCATGATTTGATTTGACAGGAGTCACAAGACTCTCGTAACCAATCACGTTGATGGATAAACATAAAATCAGGAGGGGGAAGTAGCGAACAAAGATGGAGGGAAAATAGCACAGTTAAAGTACAATTACAGCACTTAAATGTACTCGAGTGCTAGTGTAAGAGTATTTGTAATTCATTACTTTACACCCCTGGTTATTGCACATCAATTGATTTACATAAATATAATTAGGTGCATTACCTAATTTGGAGAATTCTGAGTATATGACAAATTCAACACAAATATGCATAGGTAACATGAACAGGTATGTTTTAAATAATAATGTTTTGATTTGCCAATTATTTTCCTTGGCACATACAGCATGAAGGTTGGATATTAAATAGTAAAACCAAATAGCATGAGGTTCAAAAATATGTAAGAAAGACAACTTTACTAAACATGGGGTGCATTCCTACTCGTTAAATGAATGGTTGTCTGTGTATTAGTGCCTTTACATTTACTTTAAAGACATTTCACCCCCAGCAATTAACTCATTATACATCCCATTTAAATTGACCTAGTACTAATGTTCTAAATAACAAGATAAACTTGTTAATATAATGTTAAAATATAATGTATTTGATCTGTAACACTTATAACACAATATGTTGAAAAGTGGTTTCAAGGTAGATGCCTTTAAATAACTATCAGAGGAGCCTGAATTCAGCTGGAAAAGACAAAGTTTGGCACGTACACTTTTTACCTCCCAAATAATTCAATTATATTCTGTTTAATTACTCAAACCCCTAAATCCCATTCATTAGTTTAATGCAGTTTCATGCAGTATTATGCAGTTAATGCAGTTTAACTGTCAAAACAATTCGACTATATCAGCCATTCAACACTAAATAAACATCTCATTTGTTCTATATAAGACTAAACAATTAATTTGAACAAGAGACAAAAACAAGCAAACTCTAAACATTGATTTCATCGAAAGTACAGTTATGATTTTTTTTATGAATGATTTTGCTCTGCTTGCAGAATTTGTTAAAATTTCAAAGCTGTTATATGCAAAAAAAACAACAACAACAACAAAAAAAACATGAATGTGCGGTCACACATACACTTTGCATGGCAAAATTCTGCTTTTGAAGATGGCGTTGGTGGATGTTTTGCGCGTGTGACATCTGCAAAAAAATAACTGCCAAGCAGCCTCTTTTTAATACTGTACTTCATACTCTGGCAGAATGAAGTTCAAAAGAATTTAGCAGCTAAAAATAATATTCTTGTCAACTGGGAATTTTCAGTGTAGCTGTTTACGAAGCACCGTCCACTCAGAGGTAATTGCCAAAGCAAGCAACTTCCTATTAGTCAATGCAGCAAAAGTTTGCCGCAAAGTTCAACAAACTTGAACTCCACGCAAAATCTGCAAAGGGGAAATTCTTCGCTACCCGAAGTCCATTGCACGAAATCCATGATCGTGCAGATTGTGCAGTTTATTTTGCCCACAGAATCTTGCTGTGCAAAGGTATGTGTCACCGCACCTTTCCATTTTTTGTTTTCGAACTTAGGCCACATCCACACTAATGTTTTCATTGGAAAACCCATTAATTTCCCTACATTTACACATCTCATCCACACTATAATGGCGTTTTCCACTAATAATGAAGCATTCTGAAAACCCTCTACATTACCGTTTACTTTGTAAAACAATGATACTAGGAAACGTAACATCCAAAAATGCTCTTTATTACCGCATACCTACGAAAACGATTATGTTAGGAAACTGAATATGTATTGTTGTGGATGTGGCCATAGTTCTGTTCGTTTCTCCAATGAAATCAATCGATAATCTCTTTCACATATGCTCCATGTAAATTTGGATTGTAAACAACAAAAAACTTGCTTTTTCCCAACTAATGCTGGTTTCAGAATCCAGTGTTCCAAGATGTTAAGGAATCTCTGAGGATCCTAATTAGATTAGCTTCAAAGTCAATGAAGGTAAAACTTGTAAAATATGAAAACATAATCATAAAAACCAGTATTAGAAATAGATACACCTTTAAAAATACATCTTCACATGGGGTTCATGGAATCCAGTATGAAATCTTTGGAGGTACACAGTTTTAACCCTCTTTGTTCTTTAACTTGTTTGGGTCCAAAGGACTCAATGTAATTCAAATGTCACTAATGACCTCCTCAAAGGAGGGACTCGATCTTACTGCTTATGTCACCTCCAAGAGAGTCTCCCAGGTCAAACAGTTGATCAATATTGACTGTCGAGCTACAAAGGAAGTCTGGACGGTTGCCCTCTTCTGCCTCTGACCAGGGACTTTGCAGAAATGCTGTAGCCAGGAATGTTTCCTCATCAAGGTCTACTTCACTGCTCCTTTGGGTTTCCATTAACACATGGCTCTCAACAACACCACCAGGAGCTTCTAGAGGGCTGATATGGGTCCCCCTAACCATCAAGTCCTCATCTTCTTGGAGGGAGCTCAAAGGAACACCTTCGTTCAAGCTCAGTTCTCCATTAAGGGCTGAGTCTAGCAGGGCATCCCAGTCAAAGTTGCCCTTCAGGGAGCTTAAATCATCTTGCTCATCCATGATCAGCCATGGGGAGCTTGAACATCGTGGAGCTTTGCTCCCGCCAGTCCTGTGGGCGTAAGGCTGTTTCCTCTTGTTGCCCTTCCCTGAGACCCAGCAACTAAGCATTGTGGCTTCAGCCAAACGAGGGTCCCAGTTCTGATCGGCTCCCGTGGCTTCCTCAAAGTCTTTCAGGAGCTGCTGGGACTCAGGACTCACACAAAGACTTCCGTTCAATCCAGTGGTGGCTACAACTTGTCCAGTCTGGGGGTTCATCCGGAGCCGGTTCTGAAAAGCCGGATTGATTTGTACAGGGGGCATTCGCCGTTTCTTGTAGGCACCGCTGAGGAGACGTTCTGCATATTGGGGGTCGATCTTCCAGAAGCCGCCCTTCCCTGGCTCATCTTTTTGCCTTGGGATTTTAATGAAGCATTTGTTCAGCGACAGATTGTGGCGGATGGAATTCTGCAATGATAAATGGTAGATGAATTAGTACATTTGGCTTTATGAAGTGTCAACATGATCACACAGGAACTTGACACGTTGCTACCAAATGTTCAAGTACACTGACATTGGCAACATTATGCCAAGTTACTGACAAGCACCATCTCCCATTAGATATTTTTGCATTGGTACAAACATGTTTACTCTGAGCAAGCATCTTTTATATATGCAGGTCCCATTGAAACCAGGAAGCAATCGAGTTCACATAAACAATGAGGATTGTAAGATTACATTTTTACTCCACTGACGGTTAGGTTTAAGAATAGAGTTTGGGCTAGGGCTTATGGTAATAGAATATTAATTCCAGTTAACTGCATAACATAATTTACAGCTAAAACTTGCTTTTAGAGCCACTCTGTGGACATTTCACAGAAATGTTAAAAGAAATTTCAAGCAGGATTTTCTGAAAACTCCCTTCATGTGCCATTGGTCGTTGAACAGATACTCACGCTCAAAACTCGCACCAGTGATTTAGTCAATGTTTGTGTGTTGGGAAGTCAGGAAGCTCAAGCAAACAGAGCAATATATAATAGCATCACAGTGTTACACTTTTCAGGGAAATCAACCAACAAATGGCTTACTTATAGTTGTCTTTGCATACTAAATTTTGAGTTGTATTATTATGTATTTTAATTTCCAAAAAACTACACACGTTACATTTGACTTTTGGTCTAAGTTTAAGTCTTACTGTGTATGGCTCTATAAATTCAGACACGTGAATGCACTTGGTATTATTACCATAAACTTTACTAAACCAGGAAGTACACATGCATAGAAGTTATACATTAAATACCTCATGAAATGGCTTGTCAAGCTCAGTTTTCTTTCTCATATTGATCTATTTCCTTTTGAAGCAAGAAGTTGGGGTGGAACAACAGTATAAATGTGCTTGTCCCTTTTATTCAAATAGCCAGTAAGCTTTAGTTTACATCGCATCCATGAACATTATTTGCTACTTGCTATTGACAGTCGAAGGCATATGTTATTAGGTAGTGTGGACACTCATTCTAGTCCGCATTTGATTGGACAAGCATTAAGATACGCCCAAGGTTGGATTGGTAATCTGGTATACCAGGCATTTTTCCTGTGGGGCGATGAACTTTGGGGCCGATCAGGGGCGGACTGGCCATCAGAAGAACCGGGCGGGCCAGTGGGCCGACCGCGAAACAGGCCAAATGGCCACGTTAAACTGAAATGAGCCACTGCGTTATGCAGAATGGGCCACAAAATGGCGCTGTGATATGCCGAAGAGGTCAGCGATATGCATAAAAGGTCAGCGACCGCTCAACAACTTTTGGGCCAGTTTCTATGTAAAATCCCAGGGAGATTGCTCTTCCCTGTCCACCCCTGGCTAAGCCCCTGATTGCAAGATGAGTCATATTTTTTTTTACTGTTTTCCCAGAGGAGGAAAATTCTGCTAAATGTCCATTTTGTCAACTCTCAAGAGTATGCTAGCCTACAGATAGCCTCAAAGCTAAGAGACATGGAGTTCATTCAAAGTCTTTCTAGCAAGTCAGTCCACTGGCGGCCATCTTTGGAACACACTCGGGCAGACATTTTTAATGTAAACAAGTAGCATACAAGAGCAGCTCCTATCTACTTGAATAGGGAAAGACCAAAATCTCCAAAACGGTTGGTCAAGATTATGATCACGATTACAATTACCAAGATTAAGAACATATTTCAAATCAGCAGTAAAATGCTGACAACACTGGAATCATAAATTGTGCTTCTTTACCTCAGATTATGATAAAAAGATGCAATTTTCCCAGCTTGTCTAGTTAATGTGCATGCACGTTCTCAAGTTGATTGACAGGCGATGTCGGAATCTAAAAGGAGATTGGCTCGTTTACCTGTAAGGCAGGACTTCCATTGACCATTCCAATTTCTCCCATTCATTTTAATAGAAGTGGCCCATGTCTGCTAAATAGTCTCTGGTTAAAGCCTCAAAAGACCTGATTTCATGGGGTCTTTCAAGAACTCCAGCGTGCATCAATGTATTGGGCAGATAGACCAACCACCAAATCACAAGGCAATTATGTTTAAATGAAGCACTGACCTCCTAACCTTGGTTAAACATTGTTTTGAGTTAAAATAACTAAAAACTGAGGGAATGTCTTAGTCTTCAAAGAATAGAGCCTATGGCTGAGGGGTTCATTAATAATTCACCAACAAATTAATCTTTTTAAAAATCCCCCTATTTTTGTAAATATCCAACTTATGAGGTCATTCTTCCACCTAGCCTCACTTTGAAAAGCAGTTAAAAATTATGAACAGGTTTTAAATGAAGCCAAAGGGGCTTGTTCAAATATCCAAATAAACATTGTTTTTGTACTACACCTTACTGCTCAGTGGTCAAATGGGTCTACACTTTTGCTGCAAGTCTTACACCTTAAGTACAATTAAGTGCCCGTTCATTACAACTAAGCTGATAATGCTCTTCCTTTTTGTGGTAGTCATGCCAAAACTCTCAAAATATCAAGTCTCTAAACGATCTTTCAGAAAGGTTTCAATTTGTCTCTCTCCAATACACAACCTACTTTTGCAGGTGCTAAAAAAGGCTTTCTATCTCTCTAGTCTGCTCAAACAATAGCACAATAGTCCTATTTTCCCCTTTGCCAGATATGCAAATGATTTGGGTCTCTGTGTAGGCCATCCAGGAGCTGCATACATGTAAGTGTAAATGAGTTCAAGCCATTTTATCCCTTTAAGCAATATTTGCCTATTGAATCTTACCTGCCAAGTGGGATCTGCATAGCGGAAGTAACAGAAGTTGTCTGTGATCCATTTGTAGATGCATGAGAGAGTTATTTTGGTTTTCTTACTGGCTTGCATGGCCATGCAGATGAGTGTTGCATATGAGTAAGGAGGCTTGATATGAGGGTTGGTCTTATAATCGACTTCATCCGGACAGTGCCCGTGTGCAACCAAGCTGGGTAGAGCTGACAAGGAAGGCACCCTGTAGAACGCCGCTGCCGTTGGTTTGCCAGGGGTCAGTGGCATACCTATGGATGCTGGATCTCCAGCTAAAGGAGATGCAGGTGCATCCGAACCTACTTGTTTCCCGAAGAAGTGACTCTGGTGATGGCTGTATGAAGATGTGTGTTGCCCCCCACTGGCGTTAAGAATTGAGAATTCTTGCAGCCATTGGAGGCTGGTCAGGCTGTCGTCTAAATTGTCAGAGCCGCAGCTGCTGCTGTTGTACTCAATTGAGTTCCTGTCTAACTGCTCAGCCTGGACAGCGGCAGTGACAACTTCCTCCTCAAGCCCCACCGAGCCTTCCGGCCAGGGATCCGCACAGCTAATGGAGAGCATGGTCCCTTCACCTCCCCAGCCAAATCCTGATGAGAAGTAAAGTCTATAGCAGGGGATTTCAAACTTTATATACCCCATCCAGACATCCCCATCCAACCGATGGACTCCCAATATAAAAAGGTTTTATTATTATTATTATTATTATAAAAAAAAGGTTTTCTCAGTAACACTTTACAATAAGATGTTACGATTAGTCACTGCTATAGTTATCATGCACTATCATAAGTAATGTTTAAAAAATTTAACATTTAACATTCATAATTGTAATTGTCCACACCATTTCTGATGGGTCTAACATATATATATATATATATATATATATATATATATATATATATATATATATATATATACAGTATATACATGGTGACATTTTACAATAATGTTACATTCGTAAACATTAGATAATGTATTAGGTATTGTGAACTAACAATTAATAATACATTTCTTACAGCATTTATTCGTCTTTGATCATGTTAGTTAATAAAAACTGAATTGTTCATTGTTAGTTCATGTTAGTTAATGGGGCATTAACTAATGTTAACATATACAACATTTGATTTTAGAAATGTATTAGTATGTTATGTATTATGTTAAATGCTTAATAAGTATTGTTCATTGTTAGTTCATGTTAACTAATGTTAACAAATGGAACCTTATTGTAAAGTGTTACCATATACATACATATATACAGTATATTTAAATAAATTATAATATTGTATATATATATATATATATATATATATATTATATTATATTATAATTTATTTTTAAGAAATAATTTATCTTGCTAATTTATTTAAGATAATATTTTGTTTTATTTTCTTGTATTATCTTAATTTTTTTTATATGTGAACTAAAATATAAACAAAATATATGTATAAAATAACATTAACCATGATTAATAAATAATATTTAATAAATTAGGCCTGTTGATTGTTAGGTCATGATCTCTAGTATATTTCAAAATGTTAATTAATACAACGAATATTACATTTTTTTAATACCTATAACTGAATAACTTGATATAGGCTATTATTATCTTACATAAGGCTCATCATTTA
The DNA here is from genome assembly GCF_025860055.1 of Xyrauchen texanus. Classification (NCBI taxonomy): domain Eukaryota; kingdom Metazoa; phylum Chordata; class Actinopteri; order Cypriniformes; family Catostomidae; genus Xyrauchen; species Xyrauchen texanus. The sequence goes on along the minus strand of NC_068287.1, from coordinate 7,693,211 downwards.
TTATTAGTTAATGTTCATTCAAATAGATAGCAATAGCATAAACATATTTTTCGATGGAATAATAGGAAACCGTGGCAACGGAAGTTATTCTGGATTTTGGAGAAGAAATGTTGCTTTATTTGTACTCTCCAGTTTATAGAGGTCATAGAACTTTCCTGAAACCTCACGGGTCGCTCTTTACAACGTCCCATAACTGACGTCTGGAAATCCACAACAGAGCAGATCCCAAACCTAACATTCCTCAGCCTGACAGGTGCATCTGAACCACCCGAGTCATCAAGTCGAGCCCACGATAACATATTCGATATATTGAATATTCAAATGTTCAAATAAGAGGCTCAGTGTCAAAAGGTATAGTCAAATAAAATCGGCACAAAATGTTCGAATCGTCACGCGTTTACAAATTGAATTAATTAATTTTTAGTAGCAATTTGTAATTAATAAAATATTATTTTAATATATTTCAACCAGCAATGGCATTTTTATTTTTATTTTATTTTTTTACCACGCATAATTAGGCATAACAAATATTTTCACAAGTGCAAAAGCAAAAATGTATTTATTTTTTTATAGCCATTGAATACATAAAATAATGAAAAAATGTTAGGCTATAATAGTAAATACAGTATTAATACATTTTCTGAGCTGCTAATAACTGTCACAACATCAACTCACCTGTCTTTATTGATAGGATTCTTTATGAATAGGAAAATAATAAAGCTCCACTTTATCCGATTAGCGCGAAATATCTTCCAGAGGTGAAATTCCAGAAGAATGCGAGTGTGCGTCTCAGTTCAAGGTCTCCAGGGCAGCAGAAGCTCCGGGCCAGTTTAATACCTGCTGCAGGACGTTTGTCCGGTCACCCGAGCAACGGTACACCCCCCTGTAAACAGCTTCCCGTTCTTCTATTGGTCCACAGGCTGCTATGGTGATTTGTCTTTTTATCGCTCTTGAACAGGTTTGCTCGTCACGCACGTCAATTTCATGTCTGGCTGGCAAAGAGAGAAGGTCAAAACAAGTTACATTTGACAAACATTATGTTGCTTTGAATGGAATTGTATCGATGATGATAGAGAATAATGATGAAATGGGAAATAAAAGAAAGGGTGGCATTATCATTCTCACCTAGACATTATAAAAATGTCTAGGTGAGAATGGGGGTGGATATATTGACACCCGGGATGGAGAGGTGCGGCGACGTTGGTGTGTGCACATGTTAAGTTTGTACATTTGTAAAAAAAAAATTACTAAAATAGCAACTATGAGTGTGGTGGCCAATGTTGTGTCCAGGCTTCCGTCCATGATGGCCATGGTTACCCCTGGCCACCCCTAGCTCTGCCACTGCGGACAGGTAGGTGTCACACAAAAACATATCATAGTTTCTGATCTACACTCTGTTTCAAATCAGCATGTTTTTAGCGTGCTAACATTCACATTTACAAGTTAGTGAATAAAGAAATAAAAGATTTATTTGAGTTACACCAACATGTTTAATTTAGTTGGGTTCACTCAATTCAACAAGATTCTTTCTACACTAAGTTTTTGTGTTGAGATTACATAGTAATCCCCTAATTTTGGGGCCTGGGTATCTCAGCGAGTATTGGTGCTGACTAACACACCAGGAGTCATGAGTTTGAATTCAGGGCGTGCTGAGTGACTCCAGCCAGGTCTTCTAAGCAACCAAAGTGGCCCGGTTGCTAGGGAGGGTAGAGTCACATGGGGTAACCTAGTGGTCATGATTAGTAGTTCTTACTCTCAATGTGGTTTATGGTGAGTTGTGCATGGATCGTGGAGAGTAGCATGAGCCTCCACATGCTGTGAGTCTCCACAGTGTCATGCACAACGAGCCACGTGATAAGATGTGTGGATTGACGGTCTCAGAAGTGGAGGAAACTGAGACTTGTCCTCCACCACCCGGATTGAGGTGAGTAACCGCACCACCACTAGGACCTACTAAAAAGTGGGAATTGGACATTCAAAATTGGGAGAAAAGGGAATGAAAAAATCAATAAATAAAAAATAATTTTGAACATTTGGAACCACTGTACACGACAGAATCAAATTCACGTTTCACATTTTCACAATTCACATTTTACGTCAGAAAAAGAATGTGGGCCTAAAATCTTCATTATAAATATAAGAATTTTGGTAACACTTCATGTTCCCTTTGTAAAGGGTTTATAAATGGTTCATCAACAACTAATACGTAATTTACAAATGCATTATAAACTATTAATATGCGATTATAACAACGTAAATAAAATATGAGACTTTCATGCAATACTTGCCAAATACTGAGCATTTTTACTTGTTATACATGCTCAATAAATTGCATCAGCTCTACCCAATTGAGTTGAGCCACGACTCGAACCCAGGACCTTCTTGCTGTGATGCGACAGTGCTAACCACGTCATTACTATAATGTCTTAAAAAAGAATGGTGCGGTCCCAACTTACCTACATTATTCCTGCTTTTATTTCTGCTTTTTCTTTCATCCATAGACAGAATGATGGTGTGACCTGCTGATTGGTAGTTGTCAAACGTGAAGGAAGAGGCACAGAGACTTTTATTGCAGTTGCTTCAGTGAGTTCATCAGCACACCAATGAAGCGTTCAAGAGTCCACACCATCTTGTTTCTATGTCACCTACATTTATTCCCTCTATGTTACCAACAATCTGAGGAGATGCGCTCAAGCTCTTAACCAGTTTAAATCTGTCCGAGAGGAAATTTTATTTGAAGTTTATTCACTTTCAGTTTCATTTATTAAACACAGCAATGACTACAAAAGACGGTGTAATGTGGCATTTGTGTATAAACAATGCTTATACTTAAAAGTTACTGTTTGTGAATGCAGTCTGACACCCGAACTGTCCCAGTCTCATTAACAGCATTGTGTTGAGAGGAAAGAGTCAGTTCCTGAAGCCCTTTCCCCTCTTCTCTTAGTGTTAGTCATCCGTGAAATCACTCATTATTAATCCCTGTCTGGTTTGTTTTGGGTCAGATCCGTAGAAACTGTATGAGAAATGAATTAAAAAAAGAAACCGTATTTTGGATAACTGTAAGTTACACTGTCAACCCTTAAAAAAGATTTTAAGTGTTAATAAATTGAGGTAATGGGGGATAACCATAATGCCATGCACTTGAATTATTTAATTATTTAACTGTTTTCTTGGTCAAAGAGAACACATGGGGGCATTTAAAAAGTTGTTATTTAGAATTCATAGAGGTTTTAGCTCTTTTGTAGTATTTTGTGTGTTGTTTTGTTGCAAATACATGTTTTGTGTGATGTCAACGTTAGGGTGATCTGTGTCCCCTTTGGTCAGATTTGGTCAGTTCGTCTTGTACATGTGCAGTTGAAGTACAGGCGTCTATGCATGTCTGTGGAGAAATAATATAAATATATAAATAACTTATAATTAATGGTGATTTATGGATTGATATATAATATAGAAAATACATGTAATTTTACAGTCAAATTTTACAGTTAAAATTATTGTGAAAGGATACTCCCAAAATTCCCTGTGTGATAAATAACATTTTATTTAAATAACAATTATGTCTTTTTCTTATCAGTATCATGTAGTTTACACAAAAAATAAAATAAAAATAATAATAATAATATATATATATATATATATATATATATATATATATATATATATATATATATATAAGATTTATGCCTTTTATTTTATAACAGCATTCCATCAAATTGAATTGAGCAGCCAAAATAAATAAATAAATAAATAAATATTATAAGTTTTTATTTGTAAAAAAAAAAATGGCTCAATTCATTTTAGAATTTTGTGGAGAGAAAAAAATCTAATTTGATTATATTGAATGTGTAAATCCTTAAAATTTAAACATTTAAAAATAAAAACTTTGTGTAAATATTTGTTACATTTCATGTTGTTTAGTTAATGTAACATTATTTTAATGTCATGCGTGTTACCCTGATAGTGTTTACCCTGATTTGTGTCTGCCGTTGTTTAGGAAAAGGCCATGTTTGATGAACTTTAAGTCAATATGTGGCCTAATATTTTATCACCTGTATTATTATTATGTTGATACAAGGCAGATAAAGCTCAGCTAATTTGGTATATCAAAACTATGTGATAAATACTAATGATAAATACAGTTATCTAAATTATTATTATTTTCTTGTAATGTATGTATGTATTTAATTATTTACAGGCTTGTTTCCCTTCGTGTCCACAGAAATGAACAGGTCGATTTGATATGACATTTATTTTTGTATAATTATTATTAGATTCAGCTTCATTTTCACCACTAGAGGACAGCAGCGTACAACTGCTCACAATTCAGCTTTTGCAACAGGTTTCACTATTCCTTGATATTTACAGAACTATTGCAACATTTTATGATATATTTAATTATTTAATTTATTTTTAAAACTATCTACTTACATTTAGTTTTTAATATAATATTTATTCATATTTATTAAAATACATGTGAAAATAAATTCATATATTCTGTCTGTTTATTATTATTTGGTGCATTATATCCCTCCATAAGTAAGGCAACATCACAGTCAGCAATGACTACATGTAGATGTGTGTGTAGATTTATAGATGCGTTAAACATTATATTACATTAACATTTTATCTTTATTTTAATATAATATCTTCTAAGATTAATTTTACATGACAATTGAGTATACTCCACATATGCAACTTACATACTGAGACCCCAAAAAGTATTCAGACACAAAAGCACTTTATTAACTACACTTGAAAGTGTAAAACATTTCACAAAAAGAAGTTTGTTAAGTTAAATTATGAAACAGTTGATAATTGTACTTATTATAGACAGTTTCAGGTTGTCAACTGTTAGTTGAACATGTCCATGTGTGTACTTGAGGGAAAATGACTATCACCTTGACAGCAATTTATTAAAATTGCAACAATGGCTCAGAAAGCCCAGATGAAGGTCCAAAGTCCCTTGAATTTCACTTCGATCAATCATTCACAGAGAAAAGCACAGAGCTTCCGCTAAAACAAATTAGAGAGAGGAAGTCCTGCCCAATTATGACCCAAAACAGGTCAAGATAAAGCCTTGAAGATAAAAGCATGTAAACACATGATCCTCTAGCAAGGAAAAGACAAAATAGTTGCACATATAGGGACGAAAGTGTTTGTTTCAAAAGCATAGCCTAACATGATTTTAACACAATAAAATCACTTTATCTGTGTAAAGTAATATCCAATACAGGGATTACAAGCTGTTATGACAAAGTTGCAGTACTGGATATAATTTAGCGCAGATTAGCAGGTTAGCAATATTATCACACAAAAGTCATGTTAAACTCAGTCATTTATTCCTCTTTTAAAAAGTTGAACTTGTGAAAGACATGAATTGTAATTGCGCATATTATGTAGGAAATCATGAGCACTCATATTAAAATAAAGACTCCAGTCATATCAGGAATCTTATAAAAGCTGTTTTATTCTACGTGGAGAGGGTCCACACATGGGGGCGGCCATGTTACAATCACATGACCAGCCGAATACTACTCGATTAATCTCAGTAACCGTCCTGTTATTGGACACTTTCACTCATTGATTACAGTAATCATGACTGACTGTGAATACAACATTTCTACAATGACATCTGAAACTGAAAACTATTGATTTTAAATGATGCTGCATCCAAACCACTAGGTGTCAGTGTAAGTCCAAGATGACACAAAGACAAAAGTTTCCGAGTGCACCTTTAACACATACAGCATAATGTTTACATCTTGAGGCTACACTTTTGAAACAGTGTGTATGTTCAAACCCGTCAATCCATGTTGCAAACAAGGGGCTAGGTGATTGTCAACATTTTTGAAATACCTTGGCATAATTTCTCTAAGCAGTTAAATTTGATTGAATGTGTGCTTTCCATTGCCTTGCCAAATCTAGCACACTATCTCCCACTATATGTCACTGTATCCCTCCTCACATCCAGATCATTGTGCTACAACTTAATACACAGAATGCCGACTGAAACGCCCAGCTCCATTACATTATAGATAGCCTTCTCCATAACAGGCTTTCTCTGACACCTGCTATGAATTATTCAGTCTATCAGCTGATGGGTTGAAACTCCTGAGTTAATTTCAAAGCACTAGCTAGCTAACAACCACCTGACTGGAGCCCACGAGCATGGGCCATTATCCTACTCAAATGCATGATACATCAAATAAATGAGAATTGGTCGAAAGTAATCCAAAAGTAATCAGATTACTTAGAAGTATTCCAATAGATTACAGTAATCAGTATCATATTACAATTCAGAAGTAATCTACCCAGTGCTGGACATTTAAAGATATGTGCAAAAAAAATTAATCTATCAGCCGAATTCTCAGCATCCAAAATATTCTATTGTAGGGTTATGAAATGCTTTTTATGGTACTACATTATGCCAGGAGACACAGGTGGACAACAGATCAGTATGGCTTATTTTGCAGCATTTCAGACAGTGTACTGTACTAACATGTTCATGGATTTGTGTTGGGGAATAAGACTGGATAAGGAATAATGTCCAGCTCACTGTACGTTGTCCTGCTTTTTACACAGATGCTTCTCAAATCACTAAATAAGAATAGACATGAAATATTGATTTGCACTGAAATGATTATATTATGTGAGAAGAAAGGGACAAATGTCAGTAGTTTAGCTATTAATATGTAGCTATATCATATTTGATCACAGAATGCCATACGATCAATCAGAATCAAGTATTTCAGTTTTAAATGTTTTTAACATTTTTGTTTATTTTTATAGGTGAGTCATTGTTTATGGTAGTTGTGTTTTAAACCCTGCCATCTTTGTGCGCTTTAAGCATTTAACAGGTTGTTATATTTATTACACATTTCCGTTGTTATTATTAATAGGCTATAATAACTATTCTTAAAGGGTTAGTTCACACAAAATATAAATGCTCTCAACATTTATTCCACATTTATTTATGCCATCCCAGATGTGTGTGACTCTCTTTCTTCTGCTGAACACAAATTAAGATTTTTAGAAGAATATTTCAGCTCTGTCCAGAACTTTGAAGCTCCAAAAATCACAAAAAGGCCACCTAAAAGTAATCCATTTGACTCCAGTGGTTTAATATATGTCTTCTGAAATTATATAACAGGTGTGTGTGAAAAACAGATCAATATTCACTATTAGCAGTCAGTCATGATTAATTTTATCCAAGAGTGAAAGTGTCCAATAACAGGATGGTTACTGAGATTAATCGAGGATTATTCAGGTGGTCATGTGATTCTAACATGGCAGCCCCCATGTGTGGACCCTCTCCATGTAGAATAAAACAGCTTTTATAACATTACAGATATGGAGACTTCGTTTTAATGTGAGTGCTCATGATTATATATAGTGTATGTATTTTTCAAAATTACAATTAATTTCTTAGTAGTAGTAAAACGTTTTTAATGAGTAAAACATTTCTGAGTAGACCTAAGTCCTTTTTTTACTGTAAATCTACACTTTCGGATTCAGCCACCTAATAATTATAATAAAAAATAACTTAATATTGATTAAGTCCAAGGGCAGTGGTGGCTCAGCGGTTAAGGCTCTGGGTTACTGATCAGAAGGTTGTGGGTTCAAGCCCCAACACCACCAAGACACCACTGTTGGGCCCTTGAGCAAGGCCCTTGAACCTATCTGCTCCAGAGGCGCCGTATCATGGCTGACCCTGCACTCTGACCCCAGCTTAGCTGGGATATGTGAAAAATAAATAATTTCACCATGTATATGCAGAAATGTATGTATAATGTGTGACAATTGGTCAAATTAATTAAATTAAATTAAATCTGTTTTTTGCCAACACCAATCAAATCGCTTTTAAAGACCTGGATTTAACCACTGGAGTCTTATGGATTACTTTTATGCTGCCTTTATGTGATTTTTGGATCTTCAAAGTTCTGGTCACCATTTCACTTGTATGGACCTATAGAGCTGAAATAATCTTCTAAAAATCTTAATTTGCGTTCTGAAGAAAGAAAGTCATATTCATCTGGGATGACATGAGGGTGATCTATCCCTTGAATAATCAGGGCTGTCGATTTAATGTGTTAATTTAATGTAGTTAGTTATATAAAAAACTATGTAAAAAAATAATAATAATAAATAAATAAATAAATAAATAACGCAATGAATCATGCCCCCGACCTGTATGTTAATTCCGTAATAAGAAATGTTCCCACCGTTGGAGGAATTCAATCTTGATGTGCCACCTTGATGCAGTAGGAAGCAGACAGGACTTCATTCTTATATAATAATCTAACAAAAAAAATTATATAACAAAATAATTATAATTATTATTATTATTGTTATTGTTATAATTTTTTTTAAAATTATTATTATTATTAAAATGTATTAACTAACATATGTATTTACACACAATATACACCGCACAGTATGTAATATAAACAGAAAATGTAAATAGAAATGTTTTATCTGTCCAATCATTACACGACGCCTTCATGTTCTTGCTGTTCTGACCAATGAGAGAGTTCACACTGATCTCTGGTGTCCAATCACGGACGACGGTCTGCTTTAAATTGCGTCACTTGAGCCGATTGACAATGTGCCGAGCGACGAATGGGAGGCTCGTGTGTACTCGCTGTTTAGGCTCGAGAGCCAATCACATGCCGCGCTGGGGTTTGTTGTTGGTTCTGATGACATGAAAATATTGTTGTTACTGGCAGGAGAGCGAGGCGAGCGTGTGAAGGAAGGGCCTGACAGGAACAAACATCATAAAACATTGTACCGGTCGATCGCACGGAGATTACGGTTCACGGGAGTCGCGGAGGAGCGAATAGCGGGGATGTCGGTGAATATGGACGAACTGAGACATCAAGTGATGATTAACCAGTTTGTTTTGACTGCTGGATGTGCGGCGGATCAAGCGAAACAGCTTCTGCAGGCGGCGCACTGGCAGTTCGAGGTAATCGTCGATTGATCATCATCGATAAACAGCCATATACATAGAGCTCAATTATGTGTACTTCCTCATTCTATAGTGTTTTAAATCAAAAAGGAGTGTTGTGAAGTACCTCAAAACCTAGTAAGATGCCTACCTAGACCACACTTTTGGCCTTGAATGATGCCCGCATAAGGTAGCTCACTTGGTTTTGTGTCACAGTCGTGGTATTTCTGTATTTGTCCGTGATTAAATCATTGTACGCTCGTCATGTCGTTATATAAAGTCAACACTTGGTTGTTGATATGTAAATAATTTGTAAACAACTGGGGTGACATTGATATTGTTTTCATGGCAGTAGGAGGGCTTATCCTGCTGTTAGCCAGTTTGACTCTTTAAAGAAACAGTAAGGCAGTTTGAATCCACACTAAAGCTCTGCCATAATCTCTCAAGTGAAACACAGAGACCATTAAGCCATTTCATGTCGGTACATGAAGTCACATGTTGTAATTCGCTGGTTCGCCAGACACAAACTAGAGCACACCAAATCCAATATTGCACTGTATAGAAACGATAGTAGTGCATTTGATGCAAATGTGCCTTTTGTTATGAACAAATGATTCATTCATAAGAGCACCACTATACACCAGCTCTCATTTAAAGTGCTGTGTGGTTGTTTTTATCAGTTCCTGTAAGACGGAAGTGTTTCCCACAGAGAGGATCTCATGAGCGTTGCAACATACTAGAGAGAGTTTGTTTACATTCCCTGGTGAAAATTCAGCCAAGTCAACCAAGAATAAATGTATCGTTCATATCTGCTCACAGTGTGCATTTGTGCTCATGGTGGTACTTGTTAAGTAGATTGTGTAGTTGATTTGAATCTGTCCTGTGGTTTATAGGATAGGACACATGCAATCTGGTTTGCTTTCCAAACGAGTATGACGAGTTCATGTGTGTGTTTTGTTTATAAAATATACATGCGTGTAGTAAACCAGAAAGTCCCATGGTTTCATTCAATTTAGCAGAATCTGAGTAGGGTAAAGTTAACTCCACTTCCCTGATAGCACATGTACATCAATCACTAAGACGTCTATTTGATGTAGGGGTTTACATCTGGAAATGTATTCTTTATGTTGTTTGCTCATCTGCAATATGTCTCGGATGTCAATAAGATGTTCATCAGATGTCTTTGAGACATTTATGATTTAGATGGTTTGTAACTCTGATCTTTTGAAGATGTTTCGCAGATGATAATTCGTTTGTGATGCTTTCCAGATGATAAAGATCTAAAACGGATATCTCGGAGATGTACGTGTGCTACTGTATCTGGAACTCTATTCATTTCGCACGGTAGCATAGGCTATGTTCAGAATGCAAAATTAGCCTCCTATCACTGATTACTGAGTTGTTAACTGTATACTATATCTGATAAAAACAGTATGAGAAACAGAACGTATATTATGAGAATTGTTTCGAACATTATTGTGCTATATTGAGTGTGTTTACATGAAGACCAAAATGCTGATAACTCCCAAAAGTCTCAAAAACCAACAAACAAACAAAAAAAAAAAATTGTTTTCATGAGATTTGTAATACGTCAAACCAGGAAGAGTCATGCTAAACTTGCATACATTGGATAAGCCGGTAAGAAAGGTGGTAACAGGGCCATAACCACCATAGACATTGAGGGGGACATGTACCCCCCCAATATTCATAATAGTGGTCTACTGATATGGGGTTTTTCCATTGTTGATTATTACATTAATTAATTTGGTCCCCTCCCCAATCCTGAATATGTAGTTGCATCCTTGGCCATTAAAGGTGTTTACATGCAATGCGAAATCGGGGTAATGTGCGAAAATCTACCGATGTCGATCGGTTTATTCTTAAGCAGTTTGACCATACACCAATAAAAGGAAAGCTGTTTAATGTGTTTACAGGACCACACACTTTGTTGGCTTATTAAGCATAATCGGTGTAAGAACATGCATGTAAACCTGCCCAATGTCACATGACTTCATTACATGTATGTTTAATCCTTCATCTTGGCAATAAAAATGGTTATTTTAAATTTGTATTACGTTAAACTAGTCCCTCATTTAAGTTTGCATTGAGGCATGTACAATGGAAGTGAATGAGGCCACTTCATAAACACTAAAATAGTGAATGTTTCAAAAGGATAGCCACAAGACAAACAATATATGTGTTAACATGACTCTAATGTGTTCAAATCTTGAATTTAAATCATGAATTTAGCGCAATAAAATTGATTACGGTTTACGGTGTTGCATCGCCCTGGGAACGAATTTGTAATATTTGATATAAATTTATACAGATAAGGTTAGTACGTGATTTTATCACACTAAGATCTTGTTTATACATTTCATGTTCACATTTTTTGACTATAATTTTGGAACATTTATTGGCCCCATTCACTTCCTTGATAGCGCCTTTCTGTATCGGCAATTGTTCATCTGACAAATATTGTCAATTTATTTTGTATTTAATCCAGAAAATTCATATAAACTTAGATAGAAGAAAGTATTTTAACATCCCAGAAATTATTCACATCACATTTAATATAAAAAGTTCGATTAGGGCTGGGCGTTACAGCGATATATGGCGACGGTATAAAGTGTCAACCGGTGGAGATTTTTCGATTCAATCTATATTGTAGTATGTAAATACCTGTGTGCATGACGCTTCAACTGGCTTCACATGTGACTGATAGAGAGAGAGGAACAAACATGGAGTGGGTCTCTGTTCACATTATAATTTTTGGGTCCGATTATGTTACCAATGTCAGTACAAGCGGCAGCTGTTTACCACTGTATCTAGGTAACAACTCGAACGTCACCATGTTAAGTGAAGAATTACATTTGTCTCTTTGGATTTACCACGAAACCTTGCCATGAACAAAACAACACTTTTGTTTCTCTCCCATGGATGCACTGAATGTGCAATGATATGATGAATATTAGCGTTTGTCTGCTGCGAGCCCGCGATGCAAGTGATGTGAAGAATGTGAGCTGCTCTTTGAAGGTGGTGTATCTGGATACAAACTGGTATGAGAAATGCATTATACTGTAATAATTGTGATTGGGAGCCTACAAAGATGCAAATTATACATCATCGCAACTCATCCGCAATTGGTCCGATTGTGTTTGTATCAGCAGCGAACCGAACCAGAGTTTACGTGAACCGTACCCCAGACCACCTTTTCCAAAAATAAAACCTCTAAACACTTTTTACATTTAGTAAAAGTGTTTACCTTGAATGCGTTATGAGTAAGACTAGTACCTCAACCCCCTTTACTCATATTATGCAGTCTGCATAGGGCACCAGCTCCCTAGGGGGACACCAGAAATGCCATGCACCCACCCCTCCACCTTCCGAGGATTGCGGAGCTCTGTGTAGGGCATCAATTTGCCGAGTGGCGACCCTGAATAAGACACAGACCAATTTCCATAATTCTTTTAATTCTACTGTTTCAAGCTGTACATAAATGGAAGATTTGCAACCCTTCTCTTTGAATAACATTTCGTTTACACAGAACCAAAGCAGTATCAAAGCCACAATTGGTGCTAGAGGCTGAGGTGGGTCCGAGCCATCATATTTTAGTCCAGCTTTTGTGTGATTGCGTGTTTGCACAGAATATGGAACGTGCTCAGGGCAGTCTTCACTTGACTGTGGTAAGGCTCTTTCAGCTTATGGGTGTTGTCGAATGTTGCCTCATACTTAAGTTTCGTAACTTTTAATGGTGACTGTTTTTTGATTGTGAAAGTTACCAAGGAAGTCAACAACACCTTTCCACACACACACAATGCGGACATGGCTCTTGTGTTTATTTTCTCAGATGACATGTTGAAAGACTGATCCACAAGTTTGACATTCTCATCGTCTCTGTGTTCAGCTGCGTTTATCCTGAAGTATCAGCAGTGCCCAGATGGTTTCTTAAATGTACCTCCTTATGAGCGATCTGTTGTAGGAGCTGTAATTCGAACATCTCTCTCTCTCTCTCTCTCTCTCTCTGGTGTTGGGTTGTAGCAGTACGATTGATTGAACCAAGTGCATGTCTTTGACAAGTGTCCCCTTTGGATCTCTACAGCTCTTATGCAATGCATATAGCTTTGGTGACAGATGAAGGAGTTGTAGAAGTCTCCTGATCTCTTTCTCTCATAATATCAGGCGGAGAGAGAAGCCAGGCCAAGCTAAAGTTTACACACCCAGAAAATGTCCACACATTGACCAGCAGTTGGCTATATTGTTGTGTTTTGACTTGGCAGAAAGTCTGGTCCAGTTTCCAGCTTATTTAGGCCAAGAACAACCCACTTTTGTTTTACGGATGTTTTTGACTGGTTTGGCTTATCTAAAGTTGAGAATAGAGACAAAGCATAGCCCATCCACTTTTTCAGCAGTCCTTGTTCAGGAAGTATTTTTCACATTCATTTTTTCCATCCATTTTTCATAAAACCTTTTTAATCTTGTTCTAAGCCATGAACCAAACCAACCAGATCTGAGGTGAATCGCACTTACAAATTTGATTTAAAGCAAAGAAGTATTTGAAAATTGGACAAAAAGAGGACCGTACAAAACTGTGTACATAAAGGAATGAACAACAGTCCCATGAAGCATTGCAAATGACATAAACCATTTTGAAAATGTAAAACTATTAATTTATAGTTAATTTATAAGTACAGAATCAATATATTTAAATGTTATTGCAAAATATTTCGATATTTGCAAAGACATATAAGTTTGAGAGTGTAGGAAGTCCGAATCTGATGCGTCATTCTCTCTTGGGAGTGGATTGTTGCTTCAGATTTGAACACACTTTGTTGACTTCAATTTAAACAGAATTTCAAAAATTAAGTTGAAATGACACGATAGGCTCAACTGAGCATATACAGTGGAATAACATCTGAGCTCACGGTAGGTCTGTCTTGAAGTTTGTCATTGTTAAAAAAACAATTTCCCATGGAAAAATGGAATGGAAATTTTACTTACAGAACCAGACTGCGCATAAACGTACCATGGTATGGGACCAAACAAGACCTGCAGGGGCGGAATCAAACTGTGTTTTCAACCAAATATGAAAACAGCTGTTGTGTACCTTGCATCAACATGATAACACAGGAAATCAACATGATGTTTCCAAAAATTCATGCGACCCATTAATAGACCCCATTCAGCTGAACTAATGACAAGCGAAACTGGAGCTGATATGTGCTCAACAACACTTCCAGCTTTGGCCACTGTGGGCAATGCTTCCAATTTCAGTAAGTACAAACCGATTACAGCAGCAAAACTTTCGCCCTGCTGTTGTCTAAAAATTCACATTGTGATCATTCCAATCGCATTGTGATTTCTGTTTGTTTTCTATTGCTATTTTCAGAGCCGTATTCACATTGCAGTACTCTGTGGAACAAATTGAGTTTGTTTCACTCTAGTGGCTTCTGTGTAGATTCTCCAGTTGTTTCTGATGTCCCTTTCTGCACAGAATTGACCTGGTTTATTGTGAGTGTTCTGTGTGTAGGAGAGAAAGTTCTCAGTGGGCATGTTCTGTACTTGTTTATTCCTACTGGACAGTTCAGAATTCCACAAGTCAACACTTGCAGATGTTAGAGACTGGATGGGTTTTAAAATCTAGTAAGATATCTGCCTAGACCGCATTTTGGGCATCATAGACCTGTTCAAACTGTTGATTTCAGTGCTGATTTCACAAAGCCATACAGCATAAAATCTGGTCCACATATTTGTTTGAGCAACATAAAATGTGACCAAATCTAAATCATAAAATGTGGCATATTTACAGACTAATTTTGCAGAGAGCTTGGTGAAATAGCATATATTGAATATTTGCAACCTGGTCTCACGAAAAGTTGTATGAGCGGTCCGTTTCGGACCGCAAAGCCCTGCAGAGGATAGTGAGGACAGCTGAGAAGATCATCAGGGTCTCTCTTCCCTCCATCAAAGACATTTACATAAAACACTGTATCCGCAAAGCAACCAGCATTGTGGACGACCCCACACACCCCTCACACAAACTCTTTACCCTCCTGCCGTCTGGCAAGAGGTACCGAAGCATTCGGGCCCTCACGGCCAGACTGTGTAACAGCTTCTTCCCCCAAGCCATCAGACTCCTCAATACTCAGAGACTGGTTTGACACACACGTGTCCTGAGTTGCACTTTAATTACTGTCACTTTATAACTGTCTGCTACCTCAATAACTGCTATGTGCATAGAACATTATCTCATAGTATGTTATGTTTACATTTTTAGAAACTGTCATCTTTTTGCACTACTGTGTACTAGTCGGCGCTGCACTGTCTCTTACTGTGCCTATTGTCCTGTTCATTGTCAGAAATTTGTTGTACTTTTTGCACATGTTTGCACGTGCACTTTATATCGGTATATAGGTATTTTATTTAGTTGTGTAATCTCATGTGGTTCTGTGTTTGTCCTTTGTTGTTTTTATGTAGCACCATGGTCCTGGAGGAACGTTGTCTCATTTTGCTGTGTACTGTACTAACTGTATATGGTTGAAACGACAATAAAAACCACTTGACTTGACTTGACTTGAGATGGCGAAATCACATGAGCTGGCTCTTACAAACATGTATGACTTTTACTTCTGTTGAGGAAAAAAAAATAAACCAACCAATTAGGTAAAATAAAGTAGTTTTTTTTTTAAATTTTTTTACTAAGTTTAACCCCTAACCCAAATGTGAACCTAACCATAAATTCTTACCATTAACATGAATTGATGCCAGTATTGTATTGTATCGGTTTCAAATTCTGTTTGTTGATTGGTTGGTTTAAAATTCGTACCCTTTTGTAGTAGAGTTGTCATGAGCCAAGTCATATGATATGAAATTAGTGATGGTTTTGCTGGCAAGATAAAAAAAGAAAAAAAGAAAAAAGTAACATCATGAATATCGCAATGATTATTCGTTTAATCAAATTGCCATTTGTTGTTGTTTTTTTTTGTTTGTTTTTTTGGCCATTTTTGTGATGTTAAATTGTGATACCTCCCCGTCTCACGACTAGTGAGTATGAGGCCACATCCACACTTAAGTTTTCGTTTGAAAAATGCATTTTGGCCTTTTGCCCACACTGAGACAACGATTTTGACGGCAAAAATTGAGTGTTTCGAAAACGCCCGCCCAAGTGGATACATTTGATAACTCCGTCTTTGCATTGTAGTGTTGACAGGGAAAATGAAGATATCTGAAAACAACGACATATTTGTTATGTGACGCAGTCATGAGATCCATTCAAGATGGCAGCTGATATTATAGTGGCATTGTTGTGTCTCCTATTCACTTTGATAACGTTGTTAGAGATAAATGTTACTTTGTACAACCTTCACATTGCATTTCTTCAAAGGTGATGATGAAGTTTACTTGCAATTCCAAAAAATATTGTCTTGGCAAACATCTCTTAGCTTTCAAAATGCAGCTTGTGTTACTTTGACTGATGTATTTTATTGGTGCCATTCACCACCAAGCATTGTTTGTGCGGACGCCAGGTTTTTACATTCAGGAATCCTCCTTTAGCAGTTAGTGCCAGCGTTAATACAATACAGATGGACTGGCAGTTTGTGTGTGCAGTGGTACGTGTGCGTGTGCGCGTGCGCGTGTGTGTGTTAGGAAATGAGCAATAGTTGAACACTTGAATGAGAACAATCTATATACACATGACAGCGTTTGGGGGAGGGAAGATTTGATTACAAAGAACTGTGTGGTTCCAAAGCAGCGGAAACAATAGCGGATTGGCAAGTTCATCTTGATATGTGTGTCACGTCAAGCCGCAGACATTCCTGCACTAGTCATGGCTGTTGTTAAACAGCAAGAGAGAGCAGGAGAAAGAGGGATAAAGAGACGAGAGGGGGAAGGGGCCGGCGGGGAAAGAAAGTGGAAGGGAAGTGTTTTCCAGAAGAGGGTTTGTTGGGCAATATTTTGAAGTCAAGTACGTTGAGTTCAGAGACTCGTGTCTCAGCACATAAATCCTTGTGAAACCATATTCCAAAACTTTGACAAACTGCATGTAGGTTTATTTCAAAATATGAATCAACTCATACTCTGGGAAGGGGATTGTTTTAATAAATATTCCAGTTCCAGTCTAAATTGTTTCATCGAACAGAAGCAGATGTTATTTTTCTATGGGGATGTTAATGTGGACGAATACTCCAACTGATTAGGTGTTTGTTTACTAGTTTCCTGGAGATCTGAGCCTGGGTAGTGTATCAGTTCTCAGAAGCCTGCACAGATTACATGTAGTGGTTTAGTTTAGAAACCCTCTTTTAGATCAGAGTGTTTATACTGACTGACCCGCATGCCGTCACGGGCAGAGAAGAGAGATAGAGAAACCGCAAACCACTCTTACTGAACACCATTTAGGTTTGAGAGACAAGATACATTTTTTTTTTTAAAGATACTGAAATCAAAATTAATCTGAATCATTCAGGCGTGCGTTTCCTGTACAACGATGCATCAACAACAATGGTACGAAATAGTTTGAGAACGTAACTTGGCAGGTCATGACTGTTTCCTGAAACCATAGCAACTCGCACATCCACTGTTCAAACCAATATAGAGCTGACGTTGATGTGGTTGCGCAATAACCATGTATAATAGCTAATTTACATGGACACCAGAATAATAATCGTAGTTATCTCAAATAACTGCGGTTAGATCAAAAAACTGCAATCAGGCAATTATTTAATAATTGCTACAGGCCTAACAGTAATTATATAATGTAGTTTTAGGTACTGCCTCAAAAGCACTTAAAGAATTTGTTAATAGAATCGTTAAAGGTGCACTCAGTAATTTTTTTGTATAGCTTACACTGACACCTAGTGGCCTGGATGCTGCATCATTCAAACCCAGTAGTTTTCAGTTACCAGTGCCGTTGTAGAAATTAACTATGCAAAGTAAATCCAGATTAGTTTAATCCAGGAGTAAAAGTGTCCAATAACACGGCATTTACTGAGATTAAGCGAGTAGTATTCAGATGGTTGTGTGATTCTAACATGGCTGCCCCGATGAGGCGCCCTTGCCCAATATAGAATTAAACAGCTTTTATAAGGTTACTGTTATGACTGAACTCTTCATCTCACATGAGTGGTCATGATTTTATACATGCATTTTAAAATGACTATTTATTATAAAGTAAAAAAGGACTGCGTGCACCTTTAAGGTACTGGAATCACTGCCATTATTATATTCCTTATGATTTCCATGCTTAGTGAAGTTTGCAAACTGGAGTTCATCTGCTCAGTCATGTTTTCTCCATCTCATTCTGATCTCTCTCTATCTCTCTTTTCCACAGACGGCACTGAGCTCCTTTTTCCAGGAGGCAAATATCCCCAGTCATCACCACCAGATGGTAAGTGCATTTAGTCCCGAGACAAGGAATAATTTAAATTCATCTTCATGTTCAACATCCTGTCATTGTCTTCAGACTTCCAGTTCACAGCATGCTGTCTGAGAGAATAAATGAAGGGCTGGATTTCCTGAAGCCCACAGATATTATTAAAAACGGTATATTAAAAACAAATTTAAACAGCCGTAATTTTGTTTTACTTGAGCATTTTCCAGCCTCCCATTGAATGGATTAAACGGGCGGTTTTTGCTATTGTACGTTTAAGACTATGTATGTAAAGTGTATGTAAATGACCTCTGTTATAATTGCTTTACCTTTTGTGTACTGGTATTATTCACAATGGAGTTTAAGATGGATCTTGTAGCTAAACACTAAATGGACATTGAGTAAATGTGGGCGATCATATATCAATGTGCTTATTGTCACAATAAGGTCACAATAAGGAATGACTCTTTGAATTAAACCAAGAGGGTCGATGAAGCCCCTTACAAAAAATCTAAACTAGCTCCAAACTTTGCTGCAAAGCTCATTTGCATGTAAAAATGATCTGTGGCAAATTTGCAGTGAATGGAAAAAAAACAAAACATTTTTTTGAAGGGTCAAGAAATGTTGATTAATTCATGGATTAATATGGTTATAATTCACTGAATATCAAACAACAAATTAAATTTTTTAACAATAAAATATCAATAAAAAAAAAGTTCAATCTAATTATAAATTGACATTTATGTAGTGTTTGTGTGCACTGGGGATTTTATAGACATTGTTAGCTTAGCAATATGCTAATGGTAAAATCTGTTGAAATCAGTTTTGAGTTGAGTCTGCTGTTTCTTTCAGAATAACAATGACTTAAAATTCTATCTGCTCCTCAAATCTTATCGATGGGTTTTGAAGACTTGTAATAGAGTGCACAAGTCATTTGAACTACTTTTATGGTGTGTTTTTGTACTTTTTGGAGCTTGACCGTCATGGTCAATGGAACTACCATTGTATGGAAAACAGTAGCGCCAAGATTCATCTATGTTCCACAGAAAGAAATGACATAAGTTCGTAATGACATGAGGTTGAGTAAATAATGAGAGAACCTTCAGTTTGAGTGAACTATTCCTTTTCGTAAAGTATCAAAGAGCCGGAGTCTTGCGTAGCCTGAAAATATTCCATCTGTGACTCCCACTCAAACTTCCACATCCTGTCTGCCTGCATGTCGCCTAATAAATCATTTTACTGAAGCCGCAATGCACAGACAAGCTGAGAAAAATCTCTTATCAGCTGCTGACCGCTCAATCAATAATGTTGTCAGGGGCTTAATTGAGTACATTTTTATTTTTTTGGGGGGGATGAGGATGTTTTCATCCTCATCAGACAGCTGAAACATGAGCCAAAAAACCAGATGTGCAGGCCGCTGTTCTTCAGTCTGAGAATTATGCAATCTGCTTTTTGTCCCAGTCGAATTGTGATTTATAGGCCAGCATCGATCTCTCGGCCATAGCTCTTTTTAATTCTCTTCCTGTGTTTTTCTATGGAGTGTATGTGAATGTTCACAGTTTAGGTAGGGAGTGTGTTTTAGACCGGTAGAGGCAGGAAGTGTGTGTGTGTGTGTGTGTGTGTGTTTGTTGTATTTATTTGGAGTGCAGCCATTACATCATGTAGCTGGAGACCATATATGGGCAGAAGGCGGAGCAAAGTCAAGAGTATGATCTGATTGGATTAGAAGCATTCGTGCTGTGGATGTCTACATACTATAGCACATGCAGTCAACACAAAGAGGACCTTTATAAATGCACACATGGGGCCCATTTCCTGAGGGCTGCAAATATTATTTTGATGCTTATGAGTCACTTGCTTTTTCTTCCATGAAGAATAAATAAATAAATAATAGTTTTATTAACAGTTGTGCACAACGCATAGAACAAAGACATTTTCCCCTTTCTGGTCTAAATATATACAGGTGTATACTAAATTATTCAACCCCTCTGAACAGCAATGCGTTCTGGTGATGTGAATTAAAACACATCAACTAAAACTTCAGTAAACATTCAAAGTACGTTTTTAATACACATTTGCGTAATTTTAAGAACAAAGAGTTCAGTTTTCCCAAATCCCAAAATGGAGCATCCTTTACCCTTAATAACAATCAAATAAATATTTCAGGTAAATGTTCTCAGACTTCAGACATCTCTCTATTGGAATTTCACACATTTCTCATGAGCAAAAGCTTCCAGTTCATTGGCATTCTTTGGTTTCTTTGCTGCCACTGCTTCCTAGAAATCCCAACAAAGATGGGATATTAATGATGGACTGAAAGGGCCATTCCAGGACATTCCAGGACCCAACCCTGAACCAGATTTTAGACAACTTGGATATATTCTTTGTGTTATTGTCTTGCTGGAGAGTCCAGTGATCACAGAGCTTCAATTTGCACACTGAAGGCATCAGTTTTTTTGCCAAAATGGCCTGATACCTGAAAGAATCCATGGCATCAGTCACACAGTCAGGATATCCATTTCCTGTAGCTGCAAAACAACTCAAGAAATCAACATCTTGCCTTTCTTACTCCAGATGTACTGCTGACCCATGGGTTTAAACTCATTTTCAGTTTAGTGTCATACGTCCATAAAACCGTCTTCCAGGACTCCACAGGTCTTTCCAAATTCCTTTTTGAATATTTAAGTCAACATTTCCCTTGGTGAAGTTTTGCTTTCTTCCACACCCAGAAAGGTGTCAATAATTTTTATTGTAACTATATATGCGTATGTACTGAAGAAAGATTGATATCGTTCCTTTTTATATATATATATATATATATATTTTTTCTTTTTTTTTCTTTGCTGAAATATTAGGACTATTAAAATCCCTATACTGTGATAATGCTGTCTTGTTTCAGTTTGAGAAAGTGGTTGTATGCCTCTGAATGAATGCAAGATTGTTTTTGTTTCGGTTGAGGCAGAATGTATTATGCTCTGTAGCCACTACTGCTACGACTCCAGGGCCTAAAGTCACGAGTTTGGACCTGCCTGCCTTCAGAGGAACCTGCTGAACTTCCCTACTCCATCTCAGCAGCACAGGGATTGTTATTGTCCCACCCTTGCCTCTACTCTTTAGTGGCAGTTGAAAGTCCCTCCAGTCTCAAATGGGTCCTCCTGAGATCTGTCTGCAGGTCACATTTATGATGGGCTCTACACACACTGTTATGACTGTCCTTGAAGAGGGAGTCTCCTAGCAAAACACTCCTCCCTCACCAGCATGTGCTGCTCAATGTTTATATGCACTGCCAATCGAAGTTAAGCCTTTTCGGCATAATGTTGACTACCTCGGAACATAATTTTGGCTAGTTACTCAGGTTTTTTTTTTATGCACTTACAATAGAAGTACATGGGGCCAGGCAATACACTTTAAAATGCATACACTTAAAAAGTATAACCCCAAAACTTTAACATTATGCTAGTTTGCTTGATTAGTGTGTTAAAATTGCTTACTGACCTTGTGTATGTTAAGTTAAATCTAATCTTTCAATATTGTGACATGTAAATCTCTGATAAATGTGCTAACTTTTACACCATGAGTGCAAGGAAAGGAACTGTTCACACGGAGCAAACTCTATTCACAGGAATCACATCGGTAATTCATAAACCGATCTGCCTAGAAACGTAGTCCCACCTCAGGAAGGATGATTTTAGAAAACTTAACAGCTCAAATAATAAACTAGTTTTACTAAATAATTCATACATGTGCTCAAATGAAAATATGAGCTTCATGTTTCTGCATTAAAACCCTCCAGAATGTCGTGACCCATACACTTTCATTGTAAGTGCATTACTATGTAATGGAACAGGTCTCTGCTTAAGGGAAAGGAGGATGCGGGAACCGGCTGAGCAGTTAATGTAAACTTTTAATAACACAAAGGAACTTAAAAGTAACATATAGCACACAGACAGCGTGGCTGCATGTGTGTCTCTCTCTCTCTCTCTCTTGAACTGGCATCCCCGGCTCCTCTTTATCCCTTTCCTGGCTGATTCAGTGATGGGTATCATTTCTGCCTCCTCGTCCTCCTCCTCATCACATTTCCCCCAACGCCTGATTCAGTCTAGGGAAACCTCCGGTTTGACTTACTACCTCCCTTCTCTGCCTTCTGGTGGCCGGCAGCAGCTTGTGACAAGGAGGAGGGCGTGGCTGGGCCATGAGGATGCGCGCCCGGCACTGAATTGTCCTAATCAGCCAGGAGGGGGATAAAGACGTGCTGGAGGTGCCAGTTCGAGAGAGAGACACACACACACACGTGGCCACTGTGTGTGCGTACACGTGTCTGTGTGCTCAGCCGGTTCAAGCCACCTCCTTTCCCTTAAGCAGAGACCTTCCCTGTTACACTGGTGCCGAAACCTGGTAAGGAGGAGGGATGCATGTTCGTGGAGTCCTCTCTGCTCCATCCGCCAGGAAATGGAGGATTCACTGCCGGCCTACAGGAAGCGGAGGAGCCATGACTGTCTGCCATGGGTCGGAGGACTCTCCTTCCCCCTCATCTCTCCTGCCGGCAGAAGGATGGCCGGAAGGGCAACACCTCCTCTCCAGGAAGGGAGGGGAGGGGAGAACATCACGCCTGAGGTTTCCCCCACATGAGTCGGCCTGGTGGAGAAGAGTGACGAGGAGGAGGTTGTGGCTGGTCCATGAAGACGCATGCCCCGGCCTGCACTGAATTGTCCTACTCAGCCAGGAGAGGGATAAAGAGGAGCCGGAGATGCCAGTTCGAGAGAGAGAGACGCATGCGTCCGTGCTGTCGTGCTGTCTGTGTTTTATGTTAAGATTAAGTTCCTTCTGTGTTTTTAAAATTTACGTTGACTGCTCACCCGGTTTCCACCTCCTCCTTTCCCTTAAGCAGAGACCTTACACGTTACATACTGCAAATGCAATTTTAGCACCATTTCAGAGAAAACTACTGAGGAAGGAGTCAAGTTTTTTAAGTAGCTTGTAACTGAAAAGTGCACTGCTATGGTCACATAACCAGTTACTGAATCAAACTCCTATCTGAACTCTTAACCTGGGTAGTACTCAATACATAGTAGTCTAAATATAGTTATAACTAAATGTTAAACTGCTAATATTAGCAATGCACCTTAATACCGTGATACCGTAATACTGTGGGTTTATTTGTGTGACTGTTATCATACCATTAAAAGCTCTTCCCGTTACACCTTTAGTTGCAATTTACTACACTATGTTGTGTCAACATTGAGGAGGCCTACAACAACAGCCACATATGAATACTTGATCCTCAAATCATTATGTAGTTCTGACCTTTTCCGTGTTTATATTCACACTGAGGCTGCAGTCACAATGGTCTATTAAACAGACCAATTGGTGGATGTGTCTTTGTCCCTTTGCCATCATGGCTGCTATAGCTAAATAAAGCTTTATATACTCTTGTGAAGGGAGACTCTTCCTAGATTTATAACAGTCACCTGATCTGTGTGTGTGTGTGTGTGTGTGTGTGTGTGTGTTTTGTGGTTATTAAAGGAAAAGTTACCAGGATCTGGAATGGCTGTTAATTATGTGGCCTGCTTTCTTCCTTGACACACATGGCTGAGAGCGTATATGTCCACCAGTAGGCAACGTGCCTTTTGTTTCTCATGAATTCTTGATCTGTTAAAAGATGTCTGACATAAGGTTTATGGCAGGGAAGGTGTACTTGAACAGCTCTGAATAAATTTAAAGGGGATGTGTCATGAAAATAGAAGTGTTCTTGCTCTTAAAATTAGAGTTGATGTACTTTTAGACATACTTTTTTCCCCCCATTTTCTCGTGGTGGCGTAGTTACTCGTCTCAATCCGGGTGGCGGAGGACGAATCTGTTACCTCCACGTCTGAGACCGTCAATCCGTCCATCTTATCACGTGGCTTATTGAGAACATTACCGTGGATACATAGCGCGTGTGCAGGCTTCACGCTATTCTCTGCGGCATCCACGCACAACTCGCCACGTAACCCACTAAGAGCGAGAACCACATTATAGCGACCATGAGGAGGTTACCCCATGTGACTCTACCCTCCCTAGCAACCGGGCCAATTTGGTTGCTTAGGAGACCTGGCTGGAGTCACACAGCACGCCCTGGATTTGAACTCGTGACTCCATGGGTGGTAGTCAGAGCCAATACTCCCTGATATACACATGCCCCAAGTAGACAACCTTTAACATGATCTCCACAGTCCACTCAGACCATTTATTGAAAGTAGGCTGCAGATTTTTTTTTTCCCCTAAAAATTGCCAGTCATATATTGATATATGAAATATTAATATATGAATGCCTAAATTTACATACCAACTCCAATATTTATGTGAATCTCACAAAACCTTTCAAGAATAAGGCTTATATTTTGTTTTGTATATTTCAGGATCATTAAGATATCATTTTCATGTAATAAAGCAAATTATTTTATCCCAGTGTTCTTTGGTTAGCGTCTCATGACAGAGGGAATTTACATATAGACATCATAAAGGCCTAACTTTTTAAATGAAAAGGAAATAGTAGTATTTTTGGAAAACAAACCCTTAAAAGCAGTCATGAAACTCTACCTGGTGTAAGCTAAAGGGGCCTTTGTATATGTTATCTCGACATACCGACACTAGTCACAAATGCTACGATGGATTGTGGACACACTGTCCTGATGAGAGAGAGACCGACAGTGAGCCACAGCCAATGAAATGCAAAGAGAGCGTAAAAGGAGAGCAAGGTATTGGGAAGCAGAAGACAACAAATAATTAGGAAATAAAACGAAACCTCACCCACATCTCCCTACCCTCTGTATTTATAATTTTCAGCGGATTTACTTTTTTTTTTTTTTGTGAATGAAAGCAAAAACGGCGAGAGTTTGTTGACATGCTATCAAAAATAAACTGTGCAAGTTTGCGAATTATTTCATTATCTTAATTTTAAAATGCTTTTTGGCCAATCCTTTTGAAATAGGACAATGCTAAAGGCAGCTGTAATGGCAGTTTTTTTTCTCATCCTCCTCCCCAGCACCACTTGTCTAGACATTGTATATATTTCTAATTGTGCCGCAGCAACATGTCTTGCAAGAAGTTGATAATGTTTGTCTTTGTTTGTGTTTAGATGTGTACTCCACGCAACACTCCAGCCACGCCACCCAACTTCCCCGATGCCATCACCATGTTCTCAAAGCTGCGGGCATCTGAATGCACAGGTGGCAGTGGTGGCGGAACATCCGCCCAGGTGTCCATGGCTTGCTCTCCACCCCCTCACTCCTCCGCACAGGGATTTGGCTCATTCTGGGCATCATCGCCTCCCAGCCACCAGCCCATCTGGCTACCCCCGTCCTCGCCCACGGGCCACCACACACTCCATCACCACCACCATCACATGCACCAGCCGCCCATGTGGCCGCCCGTCTCCCAACCTGCCAATGGCCAGCAAACTCCCGTCATTTCAGCCCTGCACGGCCAGAGATGAGACTCTACGGTTGGGGTTGAACCAGGGAGGGCCAGAGGTGTAAATTTGGGCGTTGTTGCAGTTTAACGGGTTGGGACATGAGCAGTGGGAATTGAAAGACTTTGGATTGCCAAGGGGAAAGGCATGGTTCTCTTTCTTTCTGTTTTCTAAAAGAAATAAACAATCGCTCTTCTTTTGGAGGTCTTGTTTTGTTCTTTTTAACTACTGTCAATTTCATTTCTGTCCAAGCCTGGGAAGAACCACTATAAAAAAAATTATGGAAGTTATAAAGAGGTGGCGGAGCTTCATATGACCAGAGAAGCCTGGGAATGTTTCATTTACCTCTTTCCAACACCGGAAGAAAGCCACGGAGCCAACTGTGCACAAACAGGGTTTTCTGTTCTTTGGCACTATTCTCTGACCTATCCTCTGTAGCACTGTGTCGGCAACAAACATTTGCAATAAACGGCTGACAAAGTAGAAGATTGAATCTCATATCATGGTGGTTGGTCATGTTTTCCATCTCAGTATGCACCAGAAGGACATTTCTGTAGAGATATTGTCGTTTGAATTCTTAATGATGCCATTATATGACAAAATATCACCTCATATGCTTGTTCAAGATGCACATTTTCAATGGGTGTATGTTCTTAGACATAGCTGTGATACTAAGTTGAATATATCTTGAATCAAAACAACTAGCTGAGAAGTGGAAAAGTTATAAAAAATGAGTGAATGTAAAGAGTTTGCAATATTTTGGGGAGAATTGGTTCAAATCATCCCAGACATCACGACACTGTTTCATTTGGTTATTTAGTATGAATGCAAAGTTGTTTTATTTTTTGCTTGGAAAAATTCTCACCTTGTAGCATGTATGCAGTTGCAAATTTTCATGGAGAAATTCTATCAAGATTGAAGACTACAAAAAAAAATCTTAATCCGTATTTAAGTAGTTTTTCCAGTAATTATAACTAAACATCCTTAAAACATGATACATTTACTAGCAAAATTGTGTCAAAATAAGACTTTCTTTTTTTTCAGATAAATTTCTGACCCCATTTTCTAAAACCTCACTAAATTTTGTTAGATTTATGCTTAAAATTTGAAAAATAAACATAATCTGAAACTCAATGCAAGTTAAGCTCAGTCTACAGCATTTGTGACAATGTTGATTTCCACAAACATTTATTTTTACTTGTTCCTTCTTTTCTAAAAAAAAAAAAAAGCTAAAATCTTGGTTCCAGTGAGGCACTTTCAGTGGAACAGAATGGGGGTAATTTTTTAAATTAAAACAGGTTTAGCCACAAGACGAATGATATGTGTGTAAAAATGATTCTAGTGTGATAAAGTAACTTACAAACCTTTTCTGTGTAAAGTTTAAGCTCATTTTACAACTTCGTTACCATGACGATGTAATGTCAACAAACCCTCAAAAATAGGCCATGGTCACTTTTATTGTCCCCATTCACTTCAGTAGTAGGTGTCGCTCTGTAATTTGTGGTAATTAACTTTATACCACAAATGCTGTCGATTGAACTTAACTTGTATTGAACCCGGAATGTTCCTTTAAGTAAATCATGTTATAAAGAGTTTCAGGTACAAAAAAACAAGACAAAATACTGATTAAGAAAAGGTTTTGGGTTTTTTGCATTGATTTAAGTGTTGTTTTTTGACCCTAGAATACAAATAAATACCAGTGCACTCTTTTAAAGCTATGAAAGGTTTAATGTTAGGAGGTCACAGGCTCTTTGGATTCACACAACCGGCAGAGTAAAGCTCAGCTCCACCTACCTCTGCTCCAGCCGTGGCCTGATCGTACCTCTCGGCGGCTGAATGAGCTCTTTGTGTGAGCTGTAGCGATGGAGGGCTCAAATACCTCATGATCATTGCTGAACTAGGTGTCTGAAACTTATCAGACTTGGCTCAGACATCTTGGTGGAAGAGGACTGTTCTAGTATCATTTATTGACATTTGTGTCCTACGACCCCAGATCAGAACATTGATTGCCAGAGGGATTTTGATGACATATCTTGTTTTATTTTTGCATTATGTCACCTTCCCTTCATATGTTCATTTAAGACAATCAGTGTTGAGATCATGCAGATTAGTTATTTGTTATAGACCTTAGTCAGAGTGGACCATGTTTGATTTGAAGCAAATGACAATGAGGCTTTAAGGAATATATGTACAGTCTGTTCAATGTTTCGTACTGTTGTGTACCTTGGTGTAGGTTATTTAGATGACAAAATATTGGAAAATATGTCACGAATTTCTATGGCATGAATCCCATCAGCCTTCATTCGTGTAACATGAGAACGTTTAAAAGTTTAAAAAATGTTTGTGAAAATTTCACACATTCCTTCTTGTGTTTCATAAATAAGGCCTATTGTTTATCAAAATCATTCATACATAAATTGTCGCATTGAATTGAAATATGAGAAGAATGAATTTTGGTGTAAGTTGCACATTAAAAAAATAGTTGCGTAAGTTGTGTAAATTGTGCAACGCAAGCAAAACTAATTTGTTTAAATGGTTTATAAATCTGTTGTTTTTCCAAAGCAATTTACACATTCATTCTTTTTGTTTCATGAATGTGGCCTACTGCCATTCAGCCATTCATAAAGCTATTCTTGAACATTGAATTTAAACGACCAGAATGAATTTCGGTGTAAGTTGTATGTCAAAAAAATTACTTTCTTTTTGTAAATTGTTGCATTGAACTACAACACAAGCAAAACAATGTATGTAAATTGTTCGTAAATCTATCCTTTGTGATTTTGCAAATGCTTTACACCCTTTTTGGCCTATTGTTCGTAACAACCATTTATAAAACCATTCTTAAATTGCTGCATTGAAAAATGAGCAGAATGTATTTGGATGTAAAGGATATGTGAAAACCGTTCTTTGTTTACATTTTCGCACTGAACTGCAACAAGCAAAACAAGTTTGTGTAAATCGTTCGGAAATCCATTCGTGGTGGTTTTGTGAATGTTTTACACAAATTCGTTCTTTTCGTGTTTCATGAGTGTGGCTTATTGATCGTAACAACCGCTCTTTAATTAATTGCCGCATTGAATTGAAAATGAGCTAAACAAATTTCAGTGTAAATTGTACGTCAAAATAATCTAAATTGTTGCACTGAATTACAGTTTCACATTGAATTGCGAATTTATGTAAATTGTTTGTTAAACATTCTTGTGAAAAAATTGTTGCATTGGATTGAAACACTTGTAAACAATTTTCAAAGAATTTCGTTCTACTTGCGCTTCAAATAAATGCGCCAATTTACGAAAGAATAGTTTATGAAAGTTTAGCAAATATTTTTTCTTGTGTTTCAGTTGAATGCGTAAATTTACGCAAGATTGGTTTTCCGAAGGATTTACGCAGAAATTCGTTCTGCTCGTTTTTCGTGAATTGTAAATCTATACTTCACAGCCTTGATTTAATTTGCGTCAAATTAAATAAATCATGTACTCTGACTAAGATCCATTGAGGACTGATTTTGAACATTAGCTGTTTTCATTTAAGCATGTTATTTGTTGGAGACGACAACAGAACGATGTTGCAGGTAGTTGCCTCTGGTAGACCAACAGAAAGAAACCTCTTGGTCTACAGAGGACGAAAATAAGTGTTGTGGGCATCTGCTGGGGTTATTTCGGTGTCACATTCTGCATTGGTGCAAGAGCTGAGTATCTGAACTCTATCTTGATAATCTCACAAACGGCAATCGCTCAACATCTCCAGCTGCCAAACCTGTGCCTTGAGGCTTGAACGGTGTCCATTTTATTCAGCTGTTGCTCTGTAAGAATAGTATGGCTCGGGCTGAAGTCCCAAGCCAACAGGGCTAATAATCTCAAATGTCATTCTCTTAACCTCTAGAAGGCAGAAAAAGAAATTGCAGTGTCGTACATCTCAGATCAGCAGTCTCACTGTAGTTGTAGGACCATATGATGTCACAGACACCATTGGCGGACGTTACAATTCTCGGGGTTCTTTTTTGTTTAGACTGGCTTTGTTGAAAAGCATACACATTGAGTAATAAAGAGGCAGGAGGGCTGACCGGTTCCTTCATAATCAAGAATAAGACATTGTTTGCGAACAACCTTTTGTATCAATTTCCCTCCTGTACTTTGTTCTTTTCCCTTGTCGAGATTTGTATTTATATGTCTGATAAAAAAAAAAAAAAAAAAAGAAGCTATGATCAGAAACCATTTTGGAGGTCATTGTGTTTTTATTAAGGTCATAATAAATGATTTAATGACTAGTGTGGTTTTGTTATTGTCTTTGAAGTGTAACCCTCCACCTAAGCATACACTACCGATATAAATTCAGTGTGTGTTGTGACTGGCAGTGCAACTCAATAGTGTGGATTACTTGTGCTGCACCAGCAAAACCTTTCCGAAAAACAATGGTTTTGTAACCGTCTCGGTATGTTAACACACTCAAGCTGCTGGCTCAACAATTACACAATGATTGCTAGTCAGAAACTAGCACATCCTTGCAATATTTAATAAGCCGAACATATCATGTCCATTATTATATTTCATTTAAAAAATGAAAATTCTCATAAATGACTCACGGTTGAGGATCTTTTATTTTACACTCTGCTAAAAATCTCATGTATTGTAGAAGGCCATTAGCATGTTGTCTGCTACAGTATATAAATATATCTTTTATATTTAGTGAGTGAACATAAAACACTCACTGAGTCATGTGAACTAAGTGCGGTGAACAACAGTAATGAGGTCTATGAACCTAAATTGAACCTATAAATTGGAAACAGCGCATGAAAAAGCAGCTACATTCAGTTAGCGCCCACACCAAACTGAACTTACAACGGCATTAACGTGAATTTGACACAAGATCACAATAGAGTACAACAGTGTCCGCTCACTTTTTCAGCCATCTTGGTTCCAAAAGTATTTTCCCTATTGATTTCATCCATATGAATTTCATTAAGTCCGTCAGAAAATCGTTCTAAGCCATGAACTGAACCAACCAGCTCCGAGGTGACTCGCCATATTACAAACTTTGAT
Source organism: Xyrauchen texanus (assembly GCF_025860055.1). Classification (NCBI taxonomy): domain Eukaryota; kingdom Metazoa; phylum Chordata; class Actinopteri; order Cypriniformes; family Catostomidae; genus Xyrauchen; species Xyrauchen texanus. The sequence continues at coordinate 7,662,408 of NC_068287.1, read as the reverse complement.
TCAAAGCAAAAAAAAATAAATGTAATTAAATATATGAAAAATGGACAAAAAGACAAATGTATAAGACTGTACTTAACGTCTTTAATAAGGTAATGAATTACAATCCTTTGAAGCCCTAATAATGATGTAATCAAATTATAAACGATGAAAAAATATGTAAAAATATAAAACTATCGATGAAGTTGTTGTTTAAATATATTGTTATAGAAACAATTTATTTCACTTAAATTGCAAAATATCCAGACAAGTAGTTTGAGAATGTAGGGAGACCGACTGGATTCCGTAATTTGCAGTGCGTTTTGCAAGTACGCACTCGCTGCAAAGCTCTTTTGGCGTGCATTGTTAGCCGCGATTCTCTGATTGGAGGATCTCTCTTAAAGATTATGTGTAGTGTAGTTCTTCACCAGGAGTTGAGCTATTAAACACAACTTTAAAAAATCAAGTGTGGACTGATGGTTCCAACAGAACCATATTCAACAAGGGATGTCCATACAAGCAAGGTAAGTGTAGTGGGCTGGAAATTATATCCAAAAAAGAATATAATTAAGAATGTAAATTAATTATTAGAAAGTAAACGTTATGTGTCAGAGTGTGCAGGGAATGTGTTAAGATGTTCTTTCTCTGTGTAAAAACATTTATTTAATGTATATGTTCAGCTATTGTTGGATTCATGCATTCAAGAAAAATGAGTAATCAAAGATAAGGGTTTGAACGTTCCAATCTTTGAAACGATATGAATGAAATGTAGTTTAAAAATGTTGTAAAAGAAGATGGGATATTAATTTGCCTGATCGGAGAAAACGTGAGAGTTAAACTGAAATTACTGTTAGTGGTGCAGAGCCAACATGGCGGTGAGTGTAATAAGTTAGGTCCAAGCTGGCAGCCTCCGTGTCTGAAGCGTGGTCAATGTGACACGGTATTCTAACAGTTATGTAAACACAACCATTGTTATTAATATTTACAAAAAAAATGCAAAATGTGTGAACTGAGTATATGTATATTTCTTTACACACTATTACGACAGTGTAATATTACAGATCATATTGTATGGTATTGAAACACTAATGAGTCAGAAATAATGCACAAAAACACCTGGAACTTGAAAAGACTATTGAAAATGTGTGTATTGAACTTGGACGGTTTATGTTATGTAAATGAGTGTTTTTGCTTAACACAGACATGTGATGTTGAAACTACCATGAATGTCAAGAGTGCTTAGGCATTGGATAAATTAAGTTACTATTTCTTTTAAATTTAATTGGAAGAAAATCTATTATGAGGAGATTCAATTAAACGCTGCCAGAGCTTGCACCCACTTATCGTTTTGTGATATTTCTCTTTCTTTCTACAGTTAACTATACAACTTTAAATTATCCACTCAAGCCACCCTGGCCTGAGGTGGGTAACAACTTGGGGGCTCGTCCGGGATTAGCGCCTCTTGGTGGTCAGGTGCTAATCAGTGAAGAATCACGGTGAATACGTCAGTAAGACTAGACCAGCAATTCGAACAACTGACTTCAGCATTCCAGTCATGACTATTCTTCGAGAAATACGGTGGGCCATTGAGAAGCAACTCCACCTGTTGGTCAGCTCATCAAACTGCAAGGTGCTCTACAAAATAGCAGAGTGTTGCCACGAAGGGGAAGGTGAGTTGCTCCCAAGCGTGGATGCTGCAGAAGTGGAACTTTATGACTTCATTGTTGACTTCTTGAGAGGGGAACAACTGCAGAGTCTGGAGGACCAAGGGATGGCCCACTTGCTTAACCTCCGTGCCCTCATTGATGATTTGACTGACACAGGACAAGGCTTCACCACCTGTGAAGAAGAGAGCACAGAGACTGTGGAACAGATATCACAGTCAGCATCAGTAGCTGCAGAGGTACAGGTAGAACCAACGTCAGGTTGGGCAACCTCTTCAAGACCTGAATTAACTGTTGGATCGCCGAGAGTGCCTGAACAAGTGACTGGTTTGATCAAATTATCAGATGTTGCATCATATTTGCCACGTAGAGAGTTTAAAATTTATGGTGGACAAATTGCTGATTCAAATTCTGACTTGAGTTACAATAGCATTTGCAAACAAATTGATGAAGGTATTGCTGAAAATTTCACAGAATCAGAAATCATTCGAACAGTGTTAAAGGTTATAAAACCTGGTACCTTTAAAGAGATGCTCATTACTAAAGACAGCCTTAAAGTAGTTGAGTTGAAACGGTTCCTAAGAGCTCACCTTAGGGACAAAAGCAGTACTGAATTATTTCAGGAGTTGAGTAATGCAAAGCAACAAGACAGAGAAACTCCCCAGCAGTTTGTGTACAGGTTAATGGGTCTTAAGCAGCGAGTGTTGTTTGCTTCACAACAAACTGAGTCTGAGTTTCAGTATGACCGCAAACTGGTCCAAGGTGTTTTCCTCCATTCACTGTATCAGGGTCTAAATGAAAAGTACACATATGTTCGGAGAGACATTAAATCAGTAATAACAACACAGACTAGGTCTGATGATCAGATTCTAGAAATGATTACACAGTCTGTTAGTGAGGAGACTGAAAGACAAAAACGAATCGGGCACACATACAAACCCAAAGTCTCAACTGCTAGTGTAACACAGCAGGGTGATGTAAATGGGCAGTGTTTTCCCCAGAGTCAATATGAAGTCAAAGCCAATCGTGATGCTATCCAAGAACTCTCTGTGCAAGTATTTGCTTTGACCAAGAATCTTGAGAAAGTTGTGAGGTCCATTGGCACTAGTGGCCCACAGCAAACTAAAGTTGCTGCAGCAAGTGCAGAAAACCAGACAAAATCAGAAACAAAGGGAAAGTGTAAACTATGTATACGGCAAAACACTGACACTTGTACTCACTGTTTTCTATGTGGTCAAGCAGGACACCGGGCCGTGGGCTGTCTACTGAAAAGTCAAGCGTTAAAAGAGAGGAGGTCACTGGGGAGGGACCACCAGTGACCGCTGAAGATCTTGGGTCCCAATCTTCTTTCAGTGCATTCCAAGGTGAGACATCTGTAACCAAGATCCCACCAAAAAGAGTTAATGCTAAAGAACACATGAATGGAGAGAAACGGGTTGCACAATTGATTGGCAGCCTTTGCATGATAACTTGCCAATTAAATGGTGTTCAAGCTCAAATGCTCTTAGACAGTGGGGCTCAGGTCAGCATTGTTGGAAGAATGTGGCTGAAACAAAACTTACCAAGAGTTGAAATTCAACCATTGAAATCCTTACTAGCAAATGGCCAGCTTAATGTCATTGCCGCTAATGGGACAGTTATACCCTTTGATGGATGGGTTGAAGTACTATTAGAAATATCAAGTAGCAAACATGGGAGAATTGCCATCCAGGTACCCCTGTTGGTGAGTCAAAAGTGCATGGACTGTCCCCTGCTGGGGTTCAATGTGATTGAGGAGATCATAAGAGAGAATTGTGACTTTACAAATAACAACAGTTTAATTGATCTGCTTTCTGAGGCCTTGAAGTTGCAGAGAGACTCAGCTGAAACCTTGGTGTCTGCTGTGAATTCAAACTACCATTTAGACTGTAATGCAGGCTGTCAAGTAAAGACTGGAAAGGTAGGAGTCACCATCCACTGTGGTCAAGTCTTCGAGGTGAGATGTCGAGTAAAAGGTTGGCACGATGGTGGAACTATGATGTTTGAACCAGCTCCAGAAAGTTCCATCCCAGAAGGTTTGGAGTTATTTCCTGCTGTTGTGAATGTGCCTCCTGGTGCCTCAAAGACCGTGAAAATTCCCATTCAGAATTCCACAAGTCACAGCATTTACCTACCTCAGAGAATGATGTTGGGTAACATCGAACCAATCAGAGAAACAAGACCAGTGTACATGCCATCTCATGACCAGGATTCAGAGAAGCAGGTCCGTAGTGCACTTTTGTGTTCATCCCAGCTCACGGCAGATGATGATTGTAAAGTAGAAAACTATCATGAGTGTAAGGCTGAAGATAAATGGCACCCACCTGTTGATCTGGGACACCTCAATAAACATGAGCAGGAAGTTGTGAGAAAAATGTTGTTCGAGGAGTCGGATGTATTTGCTCGAGATGAGGGTGATATTGGATGTATACCTGGTTTACAGTTAAAAATAAGTCTTTCAGATAACACACCAGTTCAGAAGTGTTATAATGCCATTCCGAAACTCCTTTTTAAGGAAGTCAAAGACTATGTGCAGAACCTTTTACACAGGGGTTGGATCAAGAAATCTTCATCTTCATACTCATCACCAGTGGTATGTGTAAGGAAGAAAGACAAAAGTTTGCGCTTGTGTGTTGATTTTCGAGACCTTAACACGCAAGACTATTCCTGATCGACATCCTCTACCCAGAATTCAAGATCTGCTGGATAGCCTGGGTGGAAATTCCTGGTTCTCCATTTTAGATCAAGGCAGTGCTTACCACCAGGGATTTGTGAGTCAGGAATCTAGACATGTTACTGCATTCAGCACTCCATGGGTGTTATACGAATGGGTGCATATCCCTTTGGGTTTAACAAATGCACCAGCTGCATTCCAGAGATGCATGGAAGGAGTGCTGGAGAGTATTAGAGATGAGTGCTGTGCTCCTTATTTGGACGATGTATTATGCTACTCAAAGACCTTTAGTTACCATGTTGAACATCTCAGAAAGGTGTTCAATCAAATGAGAGAACATGGAATCAAGCTCCGTCCAAAGAAATGTGAGTTTTTTAAAAAACAAGTACGATACATTGGCCGTTTGGTGTCAGGAGAAGGAATTCAAATTGACCCAGCAGACTTGGAAGCTGTCAGGGCCCTGAAGAACAAGGAACCTCGCACAGTTGGAGAAGTGCGGACGCTGCTTGGATTCCTTAGTTATTACAGGTCCTTTATCCAAGACTTTTCTAGACTGGCAAAGCCTCTCTTTGAGCTACTCCAACGTCCATCTGAACAAAGTGAAGGTATTCAAGAATCCCAGGTTCACAATAGGCGAGTTAGAACGAGGAAACATGAAATGGGGCAGCTTCACTCCAGAACCTCAATTGTCTGGACTGCAGCACATCAGAGTGTAGTCTCCAAATTTGTGGACATGTTGACCAGCCCACCAATCCTAGCCTACCCAGATTTTGACCTGCCATTTGTATTGCACACTGATGCTTCAAATAATGGTCTGGGAGCAGTTCTTTACCAGCGGCAAGGCAATAAACTCCGTGTCATTGGCTATGGGTCCCGCACTTTAACTCAGCTGAAAAAAATTACTATCTACATTCTGTTAAACTGGAATTCTTGGCACTCAAATGGGCCATTTGTGATAAATTTAGAGACTATCTGTACTATGCTCCAACATTTACAGTCTATACAGATAACAACCCGCTTACCTATGTCCTCAGCACTGCAAGGTTGAATGCTGTTGGGCAGCGTTGGGTGGGTGAGTTAGCTGACTTTCACTTTGACCTAAGATACAGACCTGGAAAAGCCAATGCTGATGCAGATACACTGTCAAGGTATCCCCTGAAACTGCAAGAGTCCTTGGGAGAGCACACAGAGACATTATCACCAGAAACTGTATCTGCCATTTGGCAGGGTAGTAAAGCGGTGTCGGATAGTGATGTACCTTGGGTAGCGGCATTACAGCTCAGTACTCCAAGTGAAGAAGTCACATCAATAGCAAGTTGTGTTTCCACCATCACACCTGAAAACATCAAAGCTGCTCAGCAAGATGATTCAGCAATAAGTGAAGTGATCAAGTTCAAAGAACAAGGCTGGACACCAAATGAGAGAGAGAAAAGTAACTTAAAAAGAGAAACCAGGAGACTTCTTTTCGAATGGACTAAACTGGAGTTGGAGGATGGGATTTTGTACAGAAAAATAGGACAGATCAAACAGTTAGTTCTCCCCCAGAAGTTCAAAATGATCGTACTTAAGAGGTTGCACGATGACATGGGGCATGTGGGAGTAGAGAAGGTGCTTCATCTTGCTTGTGAACGCTTCTATTGGCCCTCAATGAGGAAAGAGATTGAGGAGTATGTAACAACAAAGTGTGCCTGCATCAAACAAAAGCATCCACATATCCAACAACGAGCACCTATGGGTTCAATCACCTCCAGTGCTCCATTTGAGCTTGTGAGTGTCGACTATCTACACCTTGAACCGAGTAAAGGTGGTTACGAATACATCCTCATTCTGGTAGATCATTTTACCCGTTTTGCAGAGGCATATCCCACAAAGAATAACTCTGGTAAGACAGCAGCAGAAAAGATCTTCCAAGACTTTATTCCTCGATTTGTTTATCCTGAAAAACTCCACCATGACCAAGGTAGAGAGTTTGAGAATAACTTGTTTCAAAGACTCCAAGAGCTCTCAGGAATAGCTCACTCAAGGACCACCCCCTATCATCCCCAATGCAACCCTGTGGAGAGGCTAAATCGGACAATTCTTCAGATGCTTAGAACCCTGGAAGAGGAAAAAAAAATGAATGGAAAGACTACTTGCCTCATATTGTGCATGCCTACAATTGCACAAGGCATGAAGCTACAGGTTACTCTCCGTTTTTCCTCTTGTATGGCAGATCACCTCAATTGCCTGTTGACTTGTTGTTCAACCTGAAAAACGTGACAGAGAGTACAAATCATCAATCTTTTGCACAAAAATGGGAAAACAGAATGAGACAAGCTTACCAGATTGCGACAGAAAACAGCCAAAGATCTTCAGCTAAGGGTAAGAAATACTATGACAGAGCAGTGAGAGGTGCCATTGGTCAGAAACCTTTCAGAAAGAGGTGGCCCAGGAAAACTACGTGCTTACTGGGAGAAAGATGTACATCGTGTCATGGAACGCATCGGGGATGGTCCAGTGTATAAAGTACAACCTGAGACAGGTAGCAAGACTTTGCGTGTGCTCCATCGCAACCTCCTGCTTGCTGTCAATGACTTACCTTTGGAATGTCCAAATCCTGAAATAGAACAGAAAAAGAGTGTCAGACATAAGATACAATCAACAAGACAGCAAGAGAATAAGTCCGGGTCAGATACCTCAGATGAGGAGGAACATACTTACCGGTATAACCTGCGCAAGAACATCCCCTGTTACAAATTTGTGACATTTCAACAAAATAAAAGTGATCATGTACCTCAGACAACACAAAAGATCTCTAGCCTTTGTCCAACGGCTGTTGAATTCTACCCTGCGGAACAAAGTGATCCCAGGGAGAACCTGGTTGAAGAATTGAATCAGGAGCATCTCAACACTCAAAGATCCATTCCACATTCAAGGTTGGAGTCTTCAGACAATGATAATGAAAGAGTTGAGAATGTTGAATGGGACGATCCAGAACAAGAGTCGCGAGACAGGAGTGAAAGAGAAGTAGTCAGAAATGCAGAAAATGAAGTTGTCCGCGAAACAGAGTTGATGAGGGAGGGAAATGTAAGGAGAACTCAGATAGTGGCAAGACCAAGGAAAGTGTTCACATACGATGCTCTGGGTAGGCCATCGTGGAGAGCAGAAGCAAAGGCACTGTGGTCTACACAACAGTACATCCCACCAGTTAATGCTCCTTACTATCATTACCTGCCCAGTCATCCTTGCTGTTGTTACCATTAAACACAGAGAAGTAGCAATAGTATAGTGTAAAGATAACAGATGCCAGGAGTCATCCAAAATAAAGTAGGGGAGAGTGTAGTGGGCTGGAAATTATATCCAAAAAAGAAAATACCCCCCCCCCTTTAATTTAATTTTGTATTGTTTATTACCGTTTCAAACTAACAAAGTTCAGTTCTTCAATTAAAACATTTATGATGTATTAAGAGAGGTATGGGTTGAATTAAGAGGTTTTAGTGTAAATTCTTATGGCCTCCTGTAGAGGGCGCTTTGCGCTGGCGTATAAGAGGTGTTGCATGATCTGGCCAGATTCAATTAAACGCTGCCAGAGCTTGCACCCACTTATCGTTTTGTGATATTTCTCTTTCTTTCTACAGGTGAGCAAATGGGTTAAGAATGTAAATTAATTATTAGAAAGTAAACGGTATGTGTCAGAGTGTGCAGGGAATGTGTTAAGATGTTCTTTCTCTGTGTAAAAACATTTATTTAATGTATATGTTCAGCTATTGTTGGATTCATGCATTCAAGAAAAATGAGTAATCAAAGATAAGGGTTTGAACGTTCCAATCTTTGAAAAGATATGAATGAAATGTAGTTTAAAAATGTTGTAAAAGAAGATGGGATGTTAATTTGCCTGATCGGAGAAAACATGAGAGTTAAACTGAAATTACTGTTAGTGGTGCAGAGCCAACATGGCGGTGAGTGTAATAAGTTAGATCCAAGATGGCAGCCTCCGCGTCTGAAGCGTGGTCAATGTGACACGGAATTCAATGTGTAAATGGCATTAATCTTTATTCTAACAGTTATGTAAACACAACCAGTGTGATTAATATTTACACAAAAAAAAATGCAAAATGTGTGAACTGAGTATATGTATATTTCTTTACACACTATTACGACAATGTAATATTACAGATCATATTGTATGGTATTGAAACACTAATGAGTCAGAAATAATGCACAAAAACACCTGGAACTTGAAAAGACTATTGAAAATGTGTGTATTGAACTTGGACGGTTTATGTTATGTAAATGAGTGTTTTTGCTTAACACAGACATGTGATGTTGAAACTACCATGAATGTCAAGAGTGCTTAGGCATTGGATAAATTAAGTTACTATTTCTTTTAAATTTAATTGGAAGAAAATCTATTATGAGGAGATTCAATTAAACGCTGCCAGAGCTTGCACCCACTTATCGTTTTGTGATATTTCTCTTTCTTTCTACAGTTAACTGTACAACTTTAAATTATCCACTCAAGCCACCCTGGCCTGAGGTGGGTAACATAAGCAGTGCTTGCCTAAGAGAAGGTTGAAAAGAAAAATGTCACTGAAATATTTCAGGATAATTGTTAATATAAACTACTGTTTTTATTCAAATTCATCCTCTTTCATCTCAGTTGAGCAGGACAGACATTTATTCATTTATTCGCTTTGGGGCCACCCTCAGGTATAACCATTGTTTACCATTCTTTCATTCAACTCTTTACGTTCAATCAGATTGAATCACGTCCACTACAAATGGCCAAGGTAAGCATGTTTACCAAAATGAGTAAGCCAATCAGAAGTTCCTTACTTCAGTCATGCTATCAGTGTAGGCCAGGCAGTGTAGTTCTAACATTAGAGCGCAGTGTCTAATATTAAGGGGTGTAGACTGCCACTACATTTGCCTTGTGCATTCAGGTTAAGATTGTTGTCATTGGTGGTCTGATTAGTCAATTGCTGCTGTCCATTCCAGTGGACTGTGTGAAGAGTGACGTGTGAGGCATATGATGTTGAAGCATATAGCCTGGCAATAACTGGCAATAATATATTTTTCATTTTGTTGTATGTCTTCTGGCCAGGATCATAGCTAGTGGAGTGAAAGGTGGTAATGATTCTAGGGGCCCAGAGGTCCAGGGGCCCCCTCAACAAATTATAAACTGTATTTTTTTCTTTTTCTCCCCTTTTCTCCCCAATTTCACACTCCCAATTCCCAATGTGCTCTAAGTCCTCATGGTGGCATAGTGACTCACCTCAGTCCGGGTGGCAGAGGACAAATCTCAGTTGCCTCCACGTCTGAGACCATCAATCTGCGCATCTTATCATGTGGCCTGTTGAGCGCATTACCGCAGAGACAGCGCGTGTGGAGGCTTCAAGCTATTCTCCGCGACATCCACGCACAACTCGCCACGCGCCCCACCGAGAGTGAGAACCACATTATAGCGACCACAAGGAGGTTAACCCAACGTGTCTCCACCCATCCTAGCAACCAGGCCAATTGGTTGCTTAGGAAGCCTGACTGGAGTCACTCAGCACATCCTGGATTCAAACTTGAGACTCCAGGTGTGGTAGTCAGCATCTTTACTTGCTGAGCTACCCAGTAGGTCTGGTTTTTAAAGGTGTATAAGTTATCATAATGATAAAATCCCTTTTAGAGTAAATTGATGTGATTTTTACTTCCAGAACCAGAAGGTTGCACTCTATTATGCTTTCAATAAGTGTTTACAAAAGCAATAACAAGCTATTAGAGACTGTGTGTTACAGTTATTTAACCATGGCTATGGGTTGCTAGGCACAACACATAGTAAAATCACTGTAATGTATAACTTGTTGCTTTAATAAACCAGCAATATGATAAAAGAAACCAATGTTCAAAAATGTTTTAACATTAACAATCGCAATAAACTATTCTAATGCCAAGAAATAGCCTATAGTTCATAAGTCTAACTGTTGGCCCTTTACGGTTGTCAAGCAAATGTGAGGTCATTGGTGTTTGTTTATTAGCATTTTATAATTTTGAGCGTGGGTCATCTAATCAGAATTTTGCGTTGTGACTATATTTAAGCATCAAGAGTGCTGTTATACTGATTATCAGCATGGCTTTCATCTGGATGTTGGATGCTAATTGGTCAATACTGCTTTCTAGTAAAATACTGCATATTGTGTACACAATATAATAACAGCTACATGAAACACCTGCTCATCTTGCTACAGTGTATTTCACGGTGCAGAACACATGGAGGCCAACTACTAAAGGAATACTCTGGGTTCAATAACATTTAGGTTCAATCAACAGCATTTGTGCCATGATGTTGATTACCACAAAAACATACAAAAAATATTTTTTCTCATCCCTCCTTTTCTTAAAAAATAAAAACAATAACAATGGAAGATCACATTTTTGGAGGGTTTAAAGACAGAAATGTGAAGCTTATAATTTTATAAATGGTCTTACATTAATTCTTCTGATAAAACTCTTGTATTATTTGAGCTGTTAAGTTGTTTAAATCATCATTTTTACAGTCATTTTGGGGTTTATGGCGTTACGTTGTGATTGCAACTAAGTAGCACATTTGGCTATAACTGTACACTGAAAAGGTTAGTAAGTGATTTTATCACGCTAAAATCATGTTAATGCACATATTGTTTACATCTTGTGGCAAACTGAGTATTTTAACTTTTACGAATTGGCCCCATTAACGTAAACATGATTTTTGCTCAAAATTATTTTCTGCAGTAACTCACAGCATATCACAGATACTGTCCATAAAACTTAGGTTGAGTTGATCTAACAATTGATAGCAAAAGAGGTGCAACAGTAGGACATGTTATCATTATAAAATGCTTGGATTAAAATAGTAAAACTGACTGATAAGATTGCAGATTTATTAGCAGTAGCTGCACATTTTAAGAGGTAGATATGCTGTCAAACAGACATAAAGCATGTACAAAATCCTCTCACTGATTCTTCAGAAAGAGTCGTTTGATAGCACAAAAATATGTTTAAACACCCTCAGGAATGTTAACCAGAATCCATTTTCCATACACAGAAGAACAACGCACATGAAAATAAAATGACAATTTTATGAGCTTGAGTGCACAGTTTGCCTGTCACACACTGCAAACGGCTGCAACAGCTTTTAAGTAACTGACTTAGAAAATGTTCAAAACCAAGTTCAGTATTTGTGTCCAAACATTTGACTGCTAGTGTACGTTACTATTAAGACAAACACTGCATTTTTAATATGACTGACACATATGCATACAAATATTTATTGAATCTTGTAAGTAGTTTCTTCACAGCCACATGTTCACTATCCCCTCTGTACACAAACATAGCTCATGTCACCCACTGCTGTAAACAATGGAGCAGCTCCTATTGGACGAGCTCTACAGTGATGTCACCGGCTCATCCTCTGATTGGCTGAGGTCTTTGTTGAGCTCCAGTCCCTGTTTGGGCTCGGTGGTGGTGTCATGGAATGAAGACTGGAGCGTGATGCCCTGGGACAGATTGTCCATGGAGGACGTGGGCCGCTCTCGCACTGAGCTACTGGAAGCTGTTGGAGTACATAGGGAAAGGTTAAAGGTGACAGACCATTGACTTACAACCACAACTGCATCAGGTACAATTGGGGGTAGTAAAACTTACAAGTAAATGCAAGGCATGTTTCAGGCACTAAGAGCGACTAGTAAAAAAGTAGAAGTACAGTATAATTTATAAACATTAGTGTAACTTCAGAGCCATCTGGAACGTTAAAATAGAATTTCGTTGCTTACGTTTCACTATTTTGACCTCTGTCTATTTAAGTTCAGTTCAGGGATAATATCAGCTAATAGTCCAACATACGAACCTTGAGCCCTGTGGGAGCATTAAAAACCCCAACTTAGACACAAAGGTCAAGAGCAGCACCTATGTGTTCCCAACAATCTAAGTGTTAACCTGCAGTCACTGTATTTATGATCAGCTTGCAGCATTCATGGGCTTTTCATAACCCACCTGAGTGGCCGCACTGAGTTTTGGCACTCTGTGGCCGTGCAGGACTTCCACGGCCGGCATCCACTACACTGGACCTCTGGGACGGCAGGCAGTTGACCTTGTCTTTGCTCTTGCAGTTACCTGCAGCAACAGCAACAATCCAAATGTCAAACATGAGGGTAATAGAACGCAACACTGAATACATACTGTTTCATTGGCCTTGTTTCCATTTTATACCATTCAAGTACTTGAAAAAAAACATTTATTGGCTCAACAATCATAACATTAGAAAATAACTAGCTTCTATTCAAAAATTTTAATATTTATAACATTTATAGCTTTACTTAATTTGCATTAATGTGTACAACACAACATTTTAATTATAAGGTGCCAGAGTGATACATAAAGTAAAAGAATAATTGTTCCTTGAACTTCTTTGGCTTACTAATCCATAAAATTATTTTTATATACTGCTAACTCAAACGATCAATACAGAACTGAGGTTGTGGGGAATACCCATAAGCCATTGTGCTTGAATAATTTAAGCACATTTGCTTGGTCAACAGGTACTTATTGGGGCATATAATTAGTTGTTTTTAAGAATTTATAAAGATTAAAGCTCTTTTTGGGATAATTGATTTTGTGTTACTGTAATTAGTTGTTTTGTGTAGTCACAATAAAAGCGATTAGTTTTCCTGTTGGTAAATTTGGATCCTGTTCAATCCACGTAGATTTGTTTTGCACATGTGAATGCTCACAGCTGAAGTGCAGCTTTATCTGCAATTCTTTACGGAATCCTAAAGAATCAGATATTATTTATTTTGAGCAAATTAAATTATGTAAAAAAAACTATATTATTAAAGTTAATTTCAAACAACGTGCTATTATTTGTGAAATCTTTTTTCTATGAAATACCTTTTTAAAGGTGAATTCAGTAACTTGGACTTACACTGACACCTAGTGGTTTGGATGCTGCATTATTGAAAATCAATAGTTTTCAGTTTCAGATGTCATTGTAGAAATGTAGTATTCACAGTCAGTCATGATTACTTTAATCAAATGAGTGAAAGTGTCCAATAACAGGACGGTTATTGAGATTAATCGAGGATTATTCAGCTGGTCATGTGATCCTAACATGGCCGATCCCATGTGTGGACCCTCTCCATGTGAATAAAACAGCTTTTATAAGATTCCTGATATGACTGGAGTCTTTATTTTAATGTATAAGATTGGGGGTGGCTGTGGCTCGGGTTGGTGGAGCAGGTTGGCCACTAATCACAGGAATGGTGGTTCGAATCCCGGCCCACACGACACTGAACCCCAAGTTGCTCCCAAAGGCAGGCTAGCACCTTATATGGCAGCTCTACCGCCATTGGTGTATGAATGTGTGTGTGAATGGGTGAATGTGTCACAGTGTAAAGCGCTTTGAATACCGTTAAGGTTAAAAAGGTGCTATATAAGTGCAGACCATTTACCATTTAATGTGAGTCACTGTGATTATATACATTTGTTTCAAAATTACTATGAATTTCTTTAGGAGTAACACTTATTTTTAATGAAGAAGAATTACTGAGTGCAGCATTAAGTAAATAAAGTTGAATGAACTGAAACATTTCTGTATATCTAACAAATGTTGTTCAGTTATGCAGACATACAATTACCATAAGTTGAATTTATTTAAAAAGCATGATGCAAAAATGCTACATATACAATATATTTTAAGTAAATCCAAAACATCATTTGTGTAAATGGCCATTTCAGATATCACCAACTGAATTACAACTAGTAAAAATACTATTTGATATTATAAATAGTAAAAAAGTATTTTAAGATTTTTAATTACAGATAAAGAAATAAGCTTTTTTAGCAAGTTTTCCTTATTCACTAGTGCAAACATTATGTAAATTAATTGCTGATAAATAGAATTAGAATTTTAACCGGTGAAAACTGAATTTCTGGTATCTGTAATTCATATAATCCACATGATTAAATGGTTGCAATAATTGCAGTGCATTTGAGCTATATATTTTTTATCAGCGCATTTGTTCTCTGGAATTGAACCGTAACCTTGATAGCTGTCCGACCAGTTGAGCTACAGCAACATCAGGAAAAAAATGACACTTGAAAATTGGAGAAAAAGTCAAAGATACAAGAATGTGTACTTATAGTAAATTCTTCATAATGGAATCAACTACTCATCCCATGAATTACGTAAATCAAACAGTAGAAAAATAAAAACTTTAGGGCTGACAATGGATTAACGTTTAAGTCGAATTAATTACATGGTTTGCCAATTAATTAATCGAATTAATCGCATACATAAATGTTTGCTTAGAAAGCCCCTCAATTCAATATATAATGATTAAATAATTATAAATAGTTCTATTTAAATTATGAATAAAATCTCTGTAAGTCTGTAAGTGTGGTTTGTTCTCTGTAAAAGCTGCTCATTGCCTATACAGCTGGAGATTCGCTTACAGCCCCCCGGAGAAAACAGGTGGTACTTCAAGCTTGAATTGCTCAGAAAGAATGAATATTCCTTATTACGCTCCGTGGACATGATATATTGTGTGAATATTTTGTGTATAATTAATCACACTGAATTAACACGTTAAATCAACAGCCCTAATAAAAATACATATATAAGTATTTCATTGCAAAATATTCAGATATATGCTGATATACAAGTTAATGGAGATTGTAGGAAGATAGACTCGATTTCGTCAGTTGCAATCCAGGTGCTAACAGTGACTTCTCTGATTGGTGAAGCTCTCTTCGGGATTATGGGTAGTGTAGTTCTTTGCCAAAAATCACAAATTAACACCCTTTTTAAAATCATGTTAACAGCACATAGACATTTGACTACTACAGAAGCATATATCATTGTAATCTCATGGTTCTGTCTTTAAAGGTTTATACGTTCTTGCTAAAAATATATTTTTCTATGGGATAGTACAAGATTAAAATGAAACCAGAGCCTGACTGTTGCGCTCTATTAGGAAGAGGACAACTTTTGACCTTAAACAATGAGCACATCATTTCATAAATCACCTTTTTACTACATGACACGCACAAGCTGCCAAACATTTGCTCTGTCAAGCATGACACATATGCCATATGCCAACCTTATTCAATTGACTTTCAGCTGTGTTTCTCTGAATAAATGATGCAACAAAGGGCAAAAATCTAAGACCAGTTCTCCTCCAGGTCTATTCTCACTTCCAGATGGTTCCTGATTGCAGCTCTGCAATTATGTAACAAAGAAATGTTCAGTTCATTCCAGCAAGGAACATTAAACAAGTCCCATATCCCCCATCCAAGTCCATCTATTGCATGTCTGCCCGCCCTAAACTTCAGCAACCCAATTCACCTTGAATCCTCAACTAAAATGTAGATCTTTTCCATTCAACGACAGTTCAAAGTGACCACGTCTGTCAAGCTCAAAAAAGACAAAAAACATGATTAAATCACCATAAACGTAGTCCATAAGACTTGCTTTTACAAGTCTTCTGAAGCCATATGATAGCTTTGTATGAAGAACAGACTGAAATGTAAGTCTTTATTCATTGAAAAAACAATGTCAACATAAAAACATGGATGCAAAACTACACATTTGCTTTCACTGACATCTTCTCTATATTTCTCACTTCTGCCCCCTTTCTGACCAGTCTTTACCCCTCCGCATCCCAGACCCAGTCTTCCAGACATTTGTTTAAAGACAAGCAGCGAGTGGGCCAACAGTACAGATGTGTTGCATAACAGATTCGTGAGCAGGGCCATGAGGCCCCGTCTGGATATTGTTATGGACATAATAGCAGCTTCTACCTTCAATGAACAGCCTCCAAAACAAGCATCACTCATTCAACTGTTTTCACATGTTGTCTTATACTGTAGTTTGATAATAACCAGATCTCTCAGCGTATTGAATTACAGATCAATAACATAAGACAGTTCAAGTTATGGGAATATGTAATATTTTGATTCACTAAGCACTGAAATGAGAAATCATTTTATGCTAGATCATATTTGTAATGAAAAAAAAAATCAACATTAAATATGTCATTAGCATAGGACTTTAGTCCCAGCTTGCAGAAAGTTTTCTCAGATGAAAATAGTTTGCCTTAATGAAGACACAGTTGTCGTGAAATTGGCCTAGACCAATAAATCATTCAAATAATTACCACATTTTCTAGATAAAAACCCCACCATCAAGAAATAGTTCACCCGGAAATGTAAATGCTGTCATCAGTTTATCACACTCATGTAGTTCCAAACTTGCATTTTGTTATTTTGTCCATGGAACACAAAAGGAGTAGTTCTTTTCAACGACACTTCACAGTGACCATGTCTGTCAAGCTCCATAAAAAGTACCATAAAAGTAGTCTATAAGTCTTCTAAAGACATTAGATAGCTTTGTGTGATTTAAGTCGTTATTCACTGTAAGCTCTGTTGAAGCATACAAAATCTCATTCACCTTCATTCAAATTCAAATGTCTATATCTTTAGGTGTGACTTTACAAGCATTTTTAGATGCGCCTTGAGATGGGTCTTTAAATGCATCTAGAAATGTGACTTTAGATCCATCTTTGTGTGGGACTTTAGATGTGACTTTAGGTGAGACCTGACAGTTATATTACATCATGTAAAAAGGGGCATAATAGGTCTCCTTTACAAGCAACTTTAGATGCATCTTTAGATATGTTAAGAAATGCGACTTCAGATCCATCTTTTGGTGAAACTTTTGATGCGACTTAACATGTGGTTTTAGATGCGAGTTTAGATGTGCCTTTAGATACATCTTAAGATGTGTCTTTAAATGTGAATCAATGTGACTGTAGATGCATCTTTAAATATGTCTAGAAATGCGATTTAAGATGCTTTGAATGCGACTTTGATGTGCCTTTTGGTGCATCTTCAAATGCGACTTCAGATGCATCTTTGGATGTGAATTTAGATGTGTCTTTTGGTGCATCTTTAGATGCAACTATAATCCCAACTTTACATGCGACTAGATGCATCTTCAAATGCGACTTTAGATGCATCTTTAGATTTGTCTAGAAATGTGACTTTAGATTCATCTTTGGATGTGACTTTCGATGTGTCTTTAGGTGTGTCTTCAATTGTGACTTTAGATGCATCTTTGAATGCAAATTTAGATGTGTTTTTGGTGCATCTTTAGATGCTACTTTAAATGCAACTAGATGCATCTTCAAATGCAACTTTACATGCGACTAGATGCATCTTCAAATGCAACTTTAGATACATCTTTAGATGTGACATTCTATGTGTCTTTAGGTGTGACTTCAATTGTGACTTTAGATGCATCTTTGAATGCGAATTTAGATGTATTTTGGTGCATCTTTAGATGCAGCTTTAAAGGCAACTTTATATGCGACTAGATGCATCTTCAAATGCGACTTTACATGCGACTAGATGCATCTTCAAATGCAACTTTAGATACATCTTTAGATGTGACTTTCTATGTGTCTTTAGGTGTGACTTCAATTGTGACTTTAGATGCATCTTTGAATGCAAATTTAGATGTGTTTTTGGTGCATCTTTAGATGCTACTTTAAATGCAACTAGATGCATCTTCAAATGCAACTTTACATGCGACTAGATGCATCTTCAAATGCAACTTTAGATACATCTTTAGATGTGACTTTCTATGTGTCTTTAGGTGTGACTTCAATTGTGACTTTAGATGCATCTTTGAATGCGAATTTAGATGTATTTTGGTGCATCTTTAGATGCAGCTTTAAAGGCAACTTTATATGCGACTAGATGCATCTTCAAATGCGACTTTAGGTGTGACTTTAGATGCATCTTTTGGTGAAACTTTTGATGCGACTTAACATGTGGTTTTAGATGCAACTTTCAATGTGTCTTTATGTGTGTCTTCAAATGCGACTTTAGATGCATCTTTGAATGCGACTTTAGATGTGTCTTTTGGTGCATCTTTAGATGCTACTTTAAATGCAACTTTACATGCGACTAGATGCATCTTCAAATGCGACTTTAGATGCATCTTTAGATGTGTCTAGAAATGCGACTTTAGATCTGTCTTTAGATGTGACTTTCAATGTGTCTTTAGGTATGTCTTCAAATGTGACTTTAGATGCATCTTTGAATGTGAATTTAGATGTATTTTGGTGCATCTTTAGATGCAGCTTTAAATGCAACTTTACATGCGACTAGATGCATCTTCAAATGCAACTTTAGATGCATCTTTAGATGTGACTTTCTATGTGTCTTTAGGTGTGACTTCAATTGTGACTTTAGATGCATCTTTGAATGCGAATTTAGATGTATTTTGGTGCATCTTTAGATGCAGCTTTAAATGCAACTTTATATGCGACTAGATACATCTTCAAATGCGACTTTATATGTGACTTTAGATGCATCTTTAGATGCATCTAGAAATGCGACTTTCGATGTGTCTTTATGTGTGTCTTCAAATGCGACTTTAGATGCATCTTTGAATGCGACTTTAGATGTGTATTTTGGTGCACCTTTAGATGCAGCTTTAAATGCAACTTTATATGCGACTAGATACATCTTCAAATGCAACTTTACATGCGACTAGATGCATCTTCAAATGCGACTTTAGATGCATCTTTAAAACGGTCGTGAGCTGTCTTCATGTTTGTGCAGAGGTTCGGTCACTTCAATTAGGTGTCGGGTGTGTGTGTGGCCGAACTCTCACACAAGTATCTGCTCTCATCTTGTTTGTCGATTGGCATGAGTGTATATCACCACATTGTCTGTGCGATGTGCACTCATGCCAATCGGATGTTTTGCCTGCTTGTGAGGCTTTGTTATTATTTCTAGAGCACCGCATGCTTCTCAGTCTTACGTCACACCCTGCCTCCTTGTTTGCTTGTTATTGTTTCATTGTTAACACCTGCCCTGAATGAACCCTCTTGATTTCTCTCCCTATTTTAGTCTCCTTGTGTTTGCTGTCCAATGCCAGTTCGTATTGTTTTCTTATTCTCTTGCCTTGTATCCTGTTCCCTGTCTTGTCTTGTTCTCTAGCCTTGTATCTAGTTATCTAGTCAGTCCTTTATGTTTTCTAATGTGGCTGCCATCCTGTTCACCTTCCAGTTTCCTGTGCGGTCCGGTTGGTCCTGTTCCCCCTTTTCCCTCTGCCCCAGCCTGGATTCCTTATTTTCCCCTATGGGGTAGTTTTTGTTGTTTTCCCCTCATGTGATTTTGTGTTTGTTTGTTTATTTAATTAAGTATTTTGGTTTTGAACGCTGCAATTGGGTCCACATCCCTTCTACAAACCGTGACATTTATATCTTCAGAACACTTAGAGAATAGTGCACAAGTGATTTGGACTTCTTTTATGGTAAATTTTTTACTATTTTGGAGCCTGACAGCTGTAGTCTCTATGAACTATTGTATGGAAAAGAGCAACATGAAAAAAATTATAATTCTCCTTTCGTGTTCCTCTTAAGATTTAACAGCATATGAATTCAGAGCACTATGAGTGTGAGTAAATAATCACAGAATTTTCATTTTTGGGTGAACTATTCTTCTAAAGATGTTATTGCAAGAAAGGTGGCTTTGCAATTGATTAGAAAGAGAGGGGGATTGAATGCAATTGCTAGCAGCTTGTTTAAGAGTGCATGCTGTTTAGATGTATGACAGTGATCTGAGATCTTGCCTTCTCTTGGAGAGATGGTGGGTAGTCTGGACTCTGTGGTCCTGACTGCTCTGCTGCTCATACGGCCCTTGTAGACCTGTCCATCCATACCCAAGATGTCCACCAAGTCTGCCTGAAGAAACAGAGAAGACACTCAGTACCCCTTTAAGCTACTCATTGTTCTGGCAATATGAACATTTCAAATGATTCTGTTATTTGTGCCCCAGCATCACATGTCAGACCTGTATGGGTGGTCCAGAGGTCACAGGCTGGCTCTCCTCTTCAGACTGGATCAGGTGGGTGATGTGTTGGAGGCGGGTGTAGCGGCGATGGGGGTAGGTGAGGGTATGACTGCCCCCACAGCTACGGGCCAGATAACTGTAATCGGCCATTTCTGGAATCCGCTCACTGCACAATGATACGTAACACAACATTCTGGTAATAATTAACGTATCTGTGTGCTGCATGACAGTCAACAATAAAGTTTTAAGCCTTATTGTGCTATCCCGTGCATAGCGGTATTACAAAACCATTTTTCTGTTGTGTTATCCTCACGCAAAAACAAACATACTGTTCATGGATGAATGACTCTTATGTGCAGGTTCTTTTTAATGAATCAGTCAAAAAGGCACACAACTCATGAGTTAGTGTTGTTTTTGTTTGGTAATCGTTAAGTGGAATCAGAATGAAATTCCTTATGATTCCCTTTTCTTTTGTTAGTTTGTAATTCTCAAGACAACTGGTGTCCACTAAGAAATCTCTCCCCCATAAGGCTCTTTTTCAGTGTTTCCCAGGCCGCCAGCTGTGGCGGGAGTCTGACTCACTGTTTGCTGGGTTTCCGGCTGCTCTTCTTTAGTGGGCTCATGGTGGGCCGGGGACGGGGCCACACAAGTTCTGGCAGAGTCTTGCTGTAAGGATGCTCTGGGGTCCTTGATGTAGGAAACTGACTTTTCTCTTGCTCTATTTGTCTGTGCATTAAAGCGTAACTGTGCTGATCCTGTCTCATGCCCCTCTTAACACAAGTCATCCTGAAGTTATCCTGGTTACTGCCTGGTGTCAGGCTGAGACAAATAAACAGCTGGAGTTCACAATGAACAACTTATTTAAGGAAAAGTTCACCCAAAATGACAGTGTATGACTTTCTTTCTTCTGCTGAACACAAACAAAGATTTTTAGAAGAATATTTCAGCTCTGTTGGTCCATACAATGCAAGTGAATGGTGACCAGAACTATGAAGCTCCAAAAAAGCATATAAATACAGCATAAAAGTAATCCACACTACTCCAGTGGTTGAATAAATGTATTCAGAAGCTATATGATAGGTGTGGATGAGAAACTGATAAATATTTAAGTCTTTTTTACTATGAATTCGCCTTCCTTTCCAGTAGGTGGCGATATGCATGAAGAAAGCGAATTGGCAAAATCAAAAGAAGAAAAACTCTTAGGAGAGAAGTGTGCTTAGGATGGCTGTTTGAAAGTGGAGATTTATGGAGATTTGTTGGTTCATGTTTTTCAAGACTTTTATTTTGAAATTCTAGTTCCTGTTTCATGTCATGTGGTTCCCTTGTCATGTGATTTCATGTTTTCCCTCCATGTTCATGTGTCTTGTTTTCATTGGTTGATTGTCTTGTTATCTTGTTTAGAGATCTTAGTGTTTATTGGTTATCTTTGTCATGTGTTCTCCCATGTCTAATATTTAAGCCTCGTGTTTTTCTTTGTCCATTGTCAGGTATTGATATTTGTATGTAACTTATCGGTCGGTCGGTCGGTCGGTCGGTCGGTCGGTCGGTCGGTCGGTCGGTCGGTCGGTCGGTGTCGGTTGTTCGTTTGTTTGTTTGTTTGTTCGTTCGTTCACGCTTATGTCAAGCCAAGTTATTGTCACGTCAATTTCATGTTCATGTTTTATTTATGATTGTAGTTAGGGTTTATGGATTTACACATAAATTTGCATTTGGGTTCTTTACACTACATCGTCATCGTGTTTGTCATTGCCAGCACCATCATTACAGAACGTTACAGAGAGAATATTACTCACCCACACCTATCAAATCACTCCTGAAGACATGGATTAAACCACTGGAGTCTTATGGATTACTTTTATGCAGACTTGATGTGCTTTTTTTGAGCTTCAAAGTTTTGTACCCAGTTGACTTGCATTGTCTGGACCTACAGAGCTGAAATATTCATCTAAAAATATCAGTTTGTGTTATGAAGACGAAAGTCATAAACATCTGGGATGACATGAGGGTGAGTAAATGATGAGAAAATGTTCATTTTTGGGTAAACTATACCTTTAAGTAATTGATCATGTGATCAGTATATCATTTGGTTTCCACTGTATTTTACAGTAGACCCAAAACCTATTTGGACAATAATGCCACACTTGAACATGTCTGATTGTCATTGCATTATAAAACTTTAAGTTTGTCGTAAAAACCAAAAAAAAAAAAAACTGAAAGCAAGCTACACAAAACCTTGTCTGACAGTTTCAAATCACTTGAGGTTTGAAGTTAATTGAGGCATAATGCAGTTTGAAGATTTGGGCAGTTTCAAGAAGGATTAGAAGGTTGTAAGCCTGGTTGGTTGAGTGATAGACAAAGACAGTATATCTACTGTTGTAACATTTAAAAACCAAACAAACATTTTCATAAATGTTTTACATGAAATGTATGCTTGTGCTATATGTCTTTCAAATAAATGCCACTTGCTTTGATATTTTGGTATCTAATGCAATTCTAATCTAATCATCTAATGTCCAAATACCTTTTAGGACCACTGTTTGTTTGTTCCGAGTATTTACTGACCCATATTAAAGAACATTTCTGAACATATAAAACAATAAAGTTCATGTCAAGGTAACCATATCCCAAATTTACATATAGTTATGTAAATTTGGGATATGACTCCCCCTTCTGGACAACCACTGCATCAGATGTGAGGATGTGCTGAGAGTGGAGGTTATGACCTCACTGTGACCTGTCTTACCTTCTGCAGTGCTGTCGCACCTGTTCCAGCTCGTAGACATTGTAGGGCCTGTTGGACTTGTGATTGGGCAGTCCTGGGGCAGAGGGTAGAGTAACCAAGTGCCTGCAATCATTCATAGTGTCAGAGATGTGAATGTAGTTTTTACACTCCAAAAAAATAATTCTCTTCATCTGACTTGAAACAAAAATTTGAGTGCAGCCTCAAAGTATTTACTGTTGTCCTTGCAAAGATATACATACTGTCCTGGTGTCATATCCACTGGGCGATCACAAGAGATGCAGTGAAAGGGGGCCAATAATTGCCTAAGACAATGTGAGGAGGAGACAAAGACAATCAGGTTTGATTTCATAATACAGTATGTAGCATATTTTTAGAGCAGTACCATGTTAGTCAAATGGATGAGAAAGTGATGAGAATGTATTAATGAAAGACTTAAGCAGATACATAATCTATGCAAGTACTCTATGGAACTGGCAACGCAAATGTATAGGTTTATGTTTATGCCTGATTGATGAGCCCACTGAGAATGCAATAGGCACTTGTGTTGCATCATGAATTTCACTCTGACACATTTCAAAAACAACATATGCAGTTGGCAGCACTCAGACTCACTCACTTGTAGAATTAAATACAATCATCTAATTATTATGTATCTAAAAATATTTTCTTCTTTTAATAGCTTCAATGTAGTTGGCTGCTTTTTGCTAATAACTTGTAGTGTAGCTAACTACTTTTTTTTTAAAGAGAAGCTTGATTGTTAAGTTATGAGTAGCTTGTAGCTTTGGAAGCTACAGTTTCAAAGTAGCTTCCCCAACACTGGCCTCTACCCCAAAAATCAGACTGGAACTGGCCATATCCACCATCTTGTGTGGGAAATATACATCACATGGGTATAGTGTCTGAGGCGAAAATGTGGCCACTCACTTCCTGAGTCCTGCAGCGTCATCCTGCTCGGGTGCTGAAGATGTCTGCAGCAGCTTGTGAATGCTCCTCCAGCGATCATCCAGCTGTTTCTTAAGAGGATCCAGTTCAGTCCGGTTCAACTACAGAACAAGACACACAGCACATTAGAAAACTTACTCGTGAGATTACCTATAAACAGGGTTTCCCAGCAGGGGATTCATGAGCTTGCTTTGGTTTCTGAGACCATCAATCCACACATCTTATTACGTGGCTTGTTGAGCGGGTTGCCACGTAGACATAGCGTGTATTGAGGCCCACGCTTCTCCACGCCATTCATGCACAACTCACCACATGCCCCACCGAGAGCAAGAACCACATATCATAGCGACCACAAGGAGGTTACCCCATGTGACTCTACCCTCCCTAGCAACCGGGCCAATTTGGTTGCTTAAGAGTAATGGGTGGAGTCACTCAGCATGCCCTGGATTCGAACTCGCGACTCCAGAGATGGTAGTCAGCATCTTTACTCGTTTCTCAGCGGTGATTCCCATAGAATTTCATTACTATAATAACAGGTGTAATAACAGTGTTAATACAATAATGCATAACACTCCTATTCTGATTAAGTAGGGCCACTTACTCTGTTCACAGTCACTTTTGAACAGATACAGTACAGGTGTAACTTTTTTATTTTTTTTATTAAAAATAATTCTGCACTTCATTTTGGATTTAATGTTTTTTAAATCTTATTTACATATACATTTCTCGATTTCACCATTGATCTGCATATGCAAATTAGCAAATTTATGAAAATGCACTTTTATGTGAATGTGAATGTGTCATGTATTAAGGGCAGATCGCTGCCATCTGGTGAAAAAAAACATGAATTGAAAATTATGTTATGACAATAATAGCCAGTAGGTGGCTGCAGTGTTTTATGCAGTCACCTACTGTGTAGTAATTCCACATTTTATCACAAGTTATGCATTTGGATATATGTTTAGACATGATCAAACTATCTTTTGTCAAAGTTTAGCTTTTGTTTTTGAAGTGTTAGTTTTTGCAATAATGTCCAATTATTCTTACAGTCAAACCTTACCTGGTGTTACAAAGAGAACATAAAATTAAAAAAAAATTATAAAAAAGGGTGTTACCAATTATTTATTTCAAAAATCAAAATTAAATAACTTCAAGTTAATAAATAGTAAACTCAAGAAAATGAACAGTAGTGTGTGCGTGTAATAATATGTTTTATTTATATAGCGCCTTTCTAAAACCATGGTCACTTTACAAAACTAACAACAACACAAATGTATCGCAATAAATGGCAGTAATACAACAATACAAAAAAAATAAAAAATCATGGGCCAAAAGCAGATGATCTTACGAAGCGGGCAGGAGAGTAGGGATGTAATAACTCAGATAAGTAATTAGGGGGAAGGTTATGGAGAGCTTTGCATGCAAGGATGAGGATCTTAAATGTTATGCGAGAGAAGACCAGGAGCCAGTGGAGGTCCAGCAGGATAAAAGTTGTGTGAGCACTTTTTTTGTAAGAGTGATAAGTCGGGCAGCAGAGTTTTGCACGTATTGTAGTCCTTTGACAGTTTTTGCAGGAATACCAATGAGAAGGGAATTACAGTATTCTAAGTGTGATGTCATAAAGGTGAAAATGCCATGTTTACAATCTTTGTTATATGAGTATTATATGATAATTCAGAATAAAAAATGATGCCATGGTTTTGAACTGTCAGGGAGGCTCCATCCATGTAATACTAGATTGTTTTGAAATGACAGATTTGGGGCTGTAAAACAGTTAAAGGATGGGCAAGGAGGAGGTGAGAACCGGCTTGTCAACTTAAATGATAATTTAATTAAACTCAAACCAAAAGCATAAACAAACATACACATGACGGACATGCCCGTAATTCTCTCTCTCTTGAACCATCGTCACCGGCCGCCTTTATCCCTCGCGCGCCTCATCAGGCCGATTGGGGACCGGGCACGTGATATTCCGACCGGTCCCGCCCCCCTCCGCTCCACACTCCTCCCGGCATTATCTCAGGCCGGGGTACCACCGGCATGACGTACATCCCCCCCATCCCTGGGGCGGGGTGTATCTTGCGTCCCGCGTGGTCATCCCCGCCTTTCTCGCCCTGGGAGGAGACAGGAGGGGAAGACAACAACAACAAAACAAAATAGGCGAGGGAAAAGGCCAACACGGTGCGACAGAGAGAGAGAGAGGAGAGAGAGAAAAAGCTCACTCACCGGTTCTCTGATGTACCGTCGCGTGGTCCTCGAACACTCCTCCACACTCAGGCGGACGACAGCAGCTCCAACCCCGGGCAAACCAGAGTGAAACCTTCGACCTCCAGCGGGCAGAACGCGCCTCCGCTTTTCTGGCAGCAAATGGGGACACTCCTCCGCCCCTGGCAGCGGCTCTACCGCTCCGGGCGGTCGGAGAGTTTCTTCCCTCCTCCCCTCATGGACGGCGGTCTCCCTCGACTCCTCCGCGTCTCTGGGGATGGCAGGGCACTCCTCCGCCCCTGGAAGCGGCTCTCTCACTCCAGGCAGTCGGGTTATCCAGTCCCCACTTGCTCCGCAGACGACGGCTGTTCCCAGCATCCGGGCGGTCGGGCTACTCCGTCACCCGGAAGATGGCAGCGGCGCTCCCCAGGGTGGACGGCAGTGTCGAGGACTCTGCGACGGACATCCCTCCTCCTTCCCGGGCTTCGGCACCAATGTAAAACAGTTAAAGGATGGGCAAGGAGGAGGCGAGAACCGGCTTGTCAACATAAATGATAATTTAATTAAACTCAAACCAAAAGCATAAACAAACACACACATGACGGACATGCCCGTAATTCTCTCTCTCTCGAACCATCGTCACCGGCCGCCTTTATCCCTCGCGCACCTCATCAGGCCGATTGGGGACCGGGCGCGCGATATTCCGACCGGCACCCCCCTCCGCTCCACAGGGGCCAATCAGAATTATTTCATTTTTTTCTGAGTTTAACTGAGATCATTTGAATTCAACCAGAGCTTCAATTCACGGATCCAAACAGACAGTGCGGGTGGAGGAAAAACAGAGAAGACAGGGGTGACAGGGGCATGTAAATCTGAGTGTCGTCAGCATAACAGTGGAAGTTAAACCCATGTTGTCTAATTATCTGTCCTAATGGCAACATATAAATTATGAAAAGGAGTGGGCCAAGAACTGAGCCTTGAGGGACACCAGAATTGACAGGAGCAGTGAAGGACTTGTGTTTATGAAGAGCAACAAATTGTTGACGGTCAGTAAGGTAGGAGATGAACCAGCTAAAAACTATGCCAGAGATACCAATTGCTAAAAGTATTTTATGACAGATGGTGTCAAACGCAGAGCTGAGGTCCAGAAGGATAAGAATATTAAGTGCACCAGTGTCAGAGGAGAGTAAGAGATCATAAGGAGTGGTGGTGGTGTAGTGGTCTAAAGCACATAACTGGTAATCTGGTAATCAGAAGGTCACTGGTTCGATCCCCACAGCCACCACCATTGTATCCTTGAGCAAGGCACTTAACTACAGGTTGCTCCGGGGGGACTGTCCCTGTAATAAGGGCCCTGTAAGTTGCTTTGGATAAAAAGCATCTGCCAAATGCATAAATGTAAATGCATTGTGCTGAGGACGGAAACCAGACTGGAAAGGTTCAAAACTATTGTTGGCAGTTAGATCCACCAGGAGTTGGGAGGCAACAACTCTCTCCAATACCTTAGAAATAGATCTATAGTTACTAAATATACAAGGATCCAGACCTGGTTGTTAAGGACCTGGGTGACAGCGGCAACCTTAAATTGTAATGGAACTGTGCCAGAGGTGAGTGACGTGTTATTTAAATGAGAAATGGGAGACATAAAGAAAAGGCAGGTAGTTATTCTGAAGAGGGGTAGCAGCTGGGTCAAGAAAACATCTTAAAGAATAAGAATTTTTGATTAACTCTTCAACAGCAGAGGAATTAGTAGAAGTAAAACAGGAAAGGCTATATACCAGGTGGGTAGGTGAAAATTCCATAGTAGAAGTAGAGAAAAACGTCTGGGTTACTAACGTAAACTCCATTCCCTGATGGAGGGAACGAGACGTTGCATCGATGAAGTGACTCTAGGGGTCACTCTTGGGAGCGCCATTCATCTCTGATCTTTTGAGAAAAGGCCAATGAAAATTGGTGAGTGGAATTTGCATGTAACTCCCCCAGACATACGGGCATAAAAGGAGGTAAATTGCAGCCACTCAATCAGGTTTCGCACTGAGGAGCCGAGACAAGGTCCTGGCCATTTCAGCGGGTAGTTCAGAGTTGTGGCAGGAGGGACACAAAGTCTTGTTCCCTACATCAGGGAATGGAGGTTACGTTAGTAACCGAGACGTTCCCCTTCTGTCACTCACTCAACGTTTTGTCGATCAAGTGACACTAGGGGTCCCTATGGAAAACACCACAACCACTGAACTGTGTTACGTGGACTGGTGGTGTGAGACATGCAGAGCTCTGTGTGCCTCGTAGCCAGTGCACCAGTCCATTACGTAACTACCCCCAACGCACTGGTACCGGGTACCTCTCAGGTCGGAAGCACGACATGTGGAAGGGTCCCGAGTAAGATCCTACCCAAGGGGGGAGGAGTTACTACAAGACATGGTGACCAGAGGCAGAGGAGCCTCTGGGAAGGGAGAAGTGGTTTACCAACAGGAGTTATCAACGAAATAACCAGCACATGTGGAGCACCTACCTCAGTACACGGCCTAGTTGACGCACGTACTGGGCTGGCTGTGAGCTTCTCCGAAGACTCACCAGGCACTGGGCTAAGGAGGAAGAACGTCCAGGGTTCACACTTTGTTGGGACTGGGACATGAGCGCACGTCTTCACCTCAAGGGAGGGGAAAGGCGCTATGAGCTAGTGGTACACCTGGCCAGCTGTCCCGAACGTACCTGTTTGTGTCACCAGAAAACACACGGGATGAAACTTGCTCAACCCTGAGGATGTAAAACCTCACAAAGTTGTTAGGTGTTGCCCAGCCCGCTGCTCTACATATGTCTGCTAAAGAGGTGCCGCTGGTCAAAGCCCAAGGGCTGCTACGCCCCTGGTAGAATGGGCACGCAGCCCAGCAGGGTGCAGCACGTGCTGGGCGTGATATGCCATAGCGACGGCATCAACGACCCAGTGAGCGATCCTCAGTTTGGAGACAGCGCTTCCCTTCCGCTGTCCACCAAAGCAGACAAAGAGCTGCTTGGAACTTCTAAAGCTCTGCGTGCGATCCAAATAGATGCGCAAAGCACGCACCAGACACAGCAACGCTAAGGCTGGGTCTGCCTCCTCCTGGGGCAGCGATTGGGAACCTTGGACACATTGCCCAGTCGGGGTCTCAAGACGACGTGAGAGTAATCCGGACCTAACAACAGGCACGGTTCACTGACAGAGAAGGCCTGCGGGTCCTCTACCCTCTTGATGGAGGTGAGCAGCATCAGGAGGGTAGTCTTCAAAGAGAGTGCCTTTAACTCAGTTGACTCTAGGGGCTCAAATGGAGTACCCCGTAGGCCCTGAAGTACCACGGAAAGGTCCCACGAGGGAACAAGGCACGGCCTGTGGGGGTTTAACCTCCTCACGCCTCTCAGGAACCTTAGGATCAAGTCGTGCTTCCCCAAGTACTTACTGTCCACTGCATCATGATGTGCCGATATAGCGGCCACATACACCCTCAAGGTGGAGGGGGGACAGCCACCCCTCCAACCTCTCCTGCAGGAAGGAAAGCACTGCACATCTTTGGGGGTCTTTGTGCAGAACACCACTTAGCGAACAGACGCCACTTCCGGTCATACAGGCACCTCGTTGAGGGGGACCTGGCCTGAGTGATCATGTCCACTTAAGTCTTCCACGTCCAATCCAAGGGCCAGATGTGGAGGTTCTGCAGTCCTGCAGACTCCAGAGGAGGAGACAGTGGGTGAGCTCCGACATTCGACGGGAACGTAAACTCCCTTGGCGGTTGATGTACATGATCGTCACTGTGTTGTCTGTCCAGACCAACACATGCTTGCCCCAGATCAACGGCAAACACCTCTGCAGGACAAGTAATACCATCAGCAACTCGAGGCAGTTTATGTGCCAATGCACCTGTTTCACACGACAAGCTTAGAGACATCCATTGAAACCACAACATGCCTGGAGACCTGGCTTAGGGGAACTAGGTCAGACCAAGGGCTGAAAAGACAGCAACAGACCTACGTGACGAGCATGTGGTAGGAGCCATGGCACCATGCCCATCTCATGGCTCTGACCCAGAGCCAGTGGTGTAGCAGTCTCACCCGAGCAGCATGACCACCACTGAGGATGCCATATGCCCAAGGAGCCACACAGACCACATGGTGAGCACCCCCTGCTAGACTCACTAACACCTCTTCCAGCAGCAAACTTGGCTTTCCCCAGGAGGTCTCCCATCCAGGTACTGACCAAGCTCAACCCTGCTTAGCTTCAGTAGGCAATCAGTCTTGAGCTACAGGGTGATATGCAATTGCTCAAATATCAATATATTGAACGAAATTAAAACTATGAATATTGTAATCACCCAATAGCAAAACTGTGCTAGAGTGAGCAGAAACAACAGTAAAGAGTTCATAAAGTTCAGACAGAAAGTGAATATTTATTTTTGGAGGTCGATGGACAAGCTTGTGTGTTTGTGTGCATTGTTTTCTGCTTTCCGGCTGTGTTTGTCTCACCTATTTATATATGTGTGTGTATGTGTATGTGTGTGTGTGTGTGTTTGTGTGTTCTGCATTGTGGCTGATTTATATATTGTATTTGACAAATTAAAACAAAATTTCAGTTTTTTTGTTTTTCCCATAAATTTTCTCAAATCCGATTCTTTAGACTGACTGTTCAAACTGCAGGTTATATGTGGACAGATCATATTTTTGCTGTTCAGACTGCAGTCACTTTTGCTAACACATCCGCATTATTTGTATTAGTAATGATGCAAACTTGCGAATGTTTACCATGAGTGTCTATCAATGGATGTTTTTCATGAGGGCATCCAAATATTAACACATTCTTCACAGAAAATGGCTTAAAAATGGGAGAGGGGGCATATGCAATGTTTATTGCTGTAGGGTTTACAATTGTCCCATTTTTGCCAGACATCCCGTATTTTATCTCAAATGGACATGCCTATTATTTTAGTGTGTAGCAAAATATCCTGTATTGAAGGCTTTGTGTCCCATATTGAAGCATAAAAGGGTCAGACAGCGAGACTTTGAAGAGGACCCCCGTCCTGTATTGAAGCTAAGAATGCTCAACCATCCCGTATTCAACCTCATTGTGCTGTGGTGGATCGCAGCCAGTGTGTGTTACTGCACATCTCTTTGTGTGAGGAAAGCCAATGTCTGTATTATTTTAAAAGAGGTTTGCACTGCTTTGCTGTCCTGTAACATAAAGTATATATGACATTTGGGTGTGTTCCAATCAGAAGAGATTCTCATACTTCACCTTCCATGGTCATTCTGAACTAACTTTTTAAGTAATTTTTATTGAAAACTCTCTCGTAACGATCCTACAGCGAGGCCATCATTATTGTTTTCCCTTCTAAATGTCCTGTGAAGGCATCGCTTATGCTGTTTGCATGTAGTACTTGGCTTCTCATCGCAACACCTGACGAAACAACCCGTCATCCACAACATATGATGGAAAAAAACACATGAAATCCAATCTGACCGTTCGGACTGAGATGCATTAAGAAAAATCTGATTTTAAATGGATGAGTGTATGTTTTTGTCCTGTTAAGACTACAAAAACCTACACAGATTTGAGTCAGATCGACCAAGAAAAATTTATTTCTGTCAAAAATTACCAAATAAAGCAATAAACCATGAGAGGCTGTGTATTATAGTGATTTTACCACCGGTAAGTGGTGTTTTTATGCATGAGGTGAACCCCCTTAACTGTGATAATATGTGGTGTACAGATGTGCACAGATGTATGATAATCATCATACTATCATATGTTTAACATCAACGACTTCGGATGCATATTTTCCAGTTTGAAATTATGAGAATAACATTTTCTTGCAATACAGTAATGAGAATTTAGCAAAATAGAGCACAATCTGAATTCTTGTTCCTTTCTTTTGATTTTGGTGTGAAACATGACCAAGACATGTGCTTGACAGGTTTCAGGAGATTCGCCTAATTGTTAAATACAACACAAAGTTTGTAAGACCTAAACAGTATTTTCTCAATAAATATAATGAGTTGTTTTCAACCTATAGGAAAGTGTGGGACTTCAATTTTCGCTATATAATCAATTGTGTCAAATTAAAATGATCAAAATATAACACGTTACTCTGATCTTAAAGTCATTATATTTGTTGAAAGGCTAAAACATTACTTGAACTCTCAGGGGGTACTCATTAGGTCAGCGAGTATGGAACATGCAACATTTTTACACTCCGAATGACAGCGTTGCGGAGATGTGAAATGACTTTAAAAATGTGTTGTTTGTTTTGAGGTTTAAATCAGAGGTTAGCAGAAGGAACCACTAGCTCCATTCTGTTTCTCACCTTGCAGTCCATTTCTGTGGAGATTTTCTCAAAGATCTTGTTCCAGTCCTGCTCCTGACCACTGATCTTACTGAGCAGCTCCTGCAGCATGCTATTCAGTTGCTCCGTCACGCTGTCAAACTGCATGCAGCTCACCTTGCTCTCCAGAGCACGCTTGTCTGCTTTCTGAGGGGCAAAACGAATGACATCCACTGACTGACAGAGATCAGATTGACTTTGATTGAGTTTTATTGAACTGTATAAAGAATCAACTACTCACAATTTCAATCTCCAATTCTACCAGCTCCTTATTAGCTTTCTTTTCTTCCAGTTCCTCCATTGTCTTGTACAAACGCTAAGAGAAGCACAATTTATTAAGTCTCTTTGTGTGATCTTGATTGTCTATATTTGTGGGGAACAGTTATCCTCACAACAATATTGAAACCTGAGAAATCTTTTAGAAATTAAAGAAATTTAATTTTAACACACCTATATTTAGTCATATTTATTCAATTAATTTTCATTTTATAGACCATGTTGGAAGAACCAGAATACACTGAATTAATTCTATTACAAGGTTTTTCAAACTGGAATAACTTATTGGCATAATTAGTGAAAATGAAAACTCTGTGTTGTCACTGTGTTGCAGACACAATTATCAACTGATGCCAATGATCACAAAATTGCCAATTATTAGTTGATTAATTGGATTGAATGAAACAGGTTGTTCTTTCTCTATAAATAATTGCATATCAATGAACAGCAATTTTAAACTGAATATACTTAACTAAAAAGCCCACAAGCGATAGTCGAATCATCTCTCAGTTAACACAATTCGATAACAAGCCTTGTCTTCCTTTCACTCCATTAGGCCAGAAACATGCTTTACGCAAGTACACATATACGCAGATGCAAATACTTGGCCAACGCATTGCCAATGCCCCATCCAGTTGAACGTGCTTAACGTGCATTCTTGCGTTACAGTGGCAGGAACCTCAGTACTCAAGGGGGCGATAGAGTTACCATCAAACTTCTGTGCCATTAAACTGAATATGTTATAATTCAGTTAAGTTACTATAAATATATTGACTTTAACTTAGTTATTATCTTCAAACTGTTGGTCTGCCATGGTAGAAGTTGGCTTGTAAGAAGTAAGGACAGTACATACTAATGTCCGCTATAGTGCCCCCTCATTAAGAATGCAACTCGTACTTGCGTTGTGTTATGAATTGTGGTCTAACATATTTTGGAACGCAACAACACACAAAATCAAGCTTGCGTAGCTAGAAGTGTCTGCGTTCATGTACTTGCATAGATTATGTTTTGGCATTACACGCCTTGTGTTTACTCACATCGATGTGGCTCTGTTTCTTGCTATGCTCTTGTATCAGGTGGCTGGATATGCTGTGGAGATTCTTACACTCGGTCTGCAGCTGCTGTATCGCTCCCTGCACATCAGTCACCAGCTCAGTGTTCTGCAGGAAAACGCATACACACATGTGGTCATACTAGTGTGGATTCAGCATTTTACAATGACTTCAATAGTTGCTCATCCAGTCAGAATTTAAAGTCAGAAATGTTGACCTCCATTCCCCTTTAACAACATCTTTGTCCCTTTCGGTCTGTATGTATATGATGTACCTTACACCTGCCATGTACCTGGTTCATCAGGGGAGTGATCATGGACTCCGGTTTGTCAAAGCACTGGAACAACTGACTGATATCCTGCTCAAGATCTTGACCTTCTGTCTGATTTTGTCCCTGATCCTGGAGGTCAGGGTGCTGATCCTGACCTCTATTCTGACTTGAACGTTGACCCTGATCCAAACTCTGATCCAGAACGTGACCTGACCTCTGACCCAGAACGTCACCTGAACTCTGACCCAGAACGTCACCCAAACTCTGACCCAGATCGTGACTCGAACTCTGACCCAGATCATGACTCGAACTCTGACCCAGAACATGGCCCGAACTCTGACCCAGAACATGACCTGAACTCTGACCCAGAACTTGATCTGAACTCTGACTCAGAACGTGACCCGAAGTTTGATCCTGAGTCTGACACATACTCTGAGCCTGACCCAAACCCTGGACATGACCTTGATCCTGAACTGAACCCTGGATGTGACCCTGAGCCTGAACCCAACCCTGAACACGACCTTGATCCTGAACCGAACCCTGGATGTGACCCTGCCCCTGAACCAAATCCTGGATATGACCTTGATCCTGAACCGAACCCTGGATGTGACCCTGACTCTGAACCATACCCTGGACATGACCTTGATCCTGAACCGAACCCTGGATGTGACCCTGCCCCTGAACCCAACCCTGGACATGACCTTGATCCTGAACCGAACCCTGGATGTGACCCTGTCCCTGAACCCAACCCTGGACATGATCTTGATCCTGAACCGAACCCTGGACGTGACCCTGAGCCTGGCCCACACCCTGGAACTGGCCTGAACCCTGAATGAGACCCTGAGCAAGATCCAAACCCTGGACATGACCCTTGTCTTTGCTGAACTTTACTGGCTCCTGCTCCTGTCTTTTTGAGAATGGAGAGGATGAGGTCATCATATCCTCAATAACCGACCTGAGGCTGTTCAACTATAGGTGAACCGTAAAATTACATGTTAGGATATTTGACAGATAGACAGACAAGGAAGCATTCTCTCTCTCTCTCTCTCTCTCTCTCTCTCTCTCTCTCTCTCTCTCTCTCTCTCTCTCTCTCTCTCTTTCTCTGCTTGTCTAACCTGCTCTTGGAGGTGTCTGTCTTTGCTGCTCCTCTCTTCTGCTCTGTCATTCATCTTCTCTCTCATCAGCCCCTCCACCTTCACATCCAGCTTCACTACTGCTCTCCTATATGTGTATGTGTGTGTGATTTACTATATGTCATATATGACCATAATGATCTCAAACAACTGATCAGTTTGTATCCACTAAGGTATACATATCCATGAATAATCCAGATCATCTGTACTGGTTATATACTGCACTGATTCTTGAGTACTGGGACAAGTACCCGACAAAACAGGCAACAGGAATGCAAAAATAAATGTTTGTGTACCAAAGAGTTTTGTTAGGCATAATGGAGAATGTACAGTCAGACGGTCATTATATCAAACTAAACCCAACAGGGGGATCAGGACTTGATCATAACCTAAAAGGGTGATAATTTTTATCACCCTTTTTGTGATAATGACCGGCTAACTGTACATTATCCTACTCATTACATGGCTACTTACCAAATAAATAAATATATTTACCCAAAAACAAACCTAAACCTAACTGCCAGTGGATTAAAACTTTAATGTTAGAGCGGTAATGCAACCTCCAAATTGCACTCACAACTGTTTATTTAAACATAATTACTTATATCTCATATAGCCGTTTTACACCGACATGGTTGAGATGGTGCGAATTCTTGAACTGTTCTGCATGTTTCCACCGCAGAAAAGGCCGTTCCGGGGCATAAAAGCTGGTTCCGCACTGGCCCCAAAAGCTTGCTGGTCTCAACACAAGGAACCGCTTACGTCAGGTGGTGGAGGGCGGGACAATGTTTCATCACAAAGTAAAGTTATCCCAAACAACAACATTTTGGTCAGAAATTGAAAGCGTTCAGGAAACGTGGACGAAACAAGCACTGTATTTGCAGTATGGTTTTCTTTGGAGATCCAAGACAAACTAGAGAGATCCCAAAGGAAAAAAAAAAGAGTAAAAGAGGAGATACAAAATTATGCACGTCGGCATCAATCGGACGATTTACCTAATCATAATCTAATTGACAAAATGGCAGCACAGGGACCATAAGAAGAACCTAAGGATAAGTGGCAGAGGATGGGGCAGCGATGTCTTGGACACTGGGCAGCCAGCTAACTAACCGGGGCGTTTAATTCAGTCAGCCACACTCGAGACAAACATAGAAACACAGTTATTACATTTGCAAGCTTTGTTAGCTTTCCTTACACTCTTTTCATCTTATTTTGTGTATTATTTTGTTCAGAAAGGAGATGTTTGGCCAGCTACTCACTTTGTTAGGAAGATCACTGCTATCTGTGAAATAAACCGGTGGAGAGTCTGAATCAAGACATAAACTTAATATTACAGTGTTTGCTATGGCAAAAATCCAAATTATACCATCTGCTACACTAATGTTAATCAAGATTCCACTGTTGCAGTTTATGTTACTTAACAAGTTAATCAACATTTCAAAGTTCATAAAAATTATGTCATTACGTCATCTTGATTGTAGAAGTCGTCTCAGGCAATTTTGTAGAGTAATGTAACAATGTCAGAAAGCATTTCTCTGTAGGTTCACAAAAACAGGAGAAAAGATGTAAACAAGCACTGTCACACTCCATAATTCTTAGTGAGCATGTGAGGTAGTCACGTAACTTGTTACATTGATTCTCAATTCTCAAGCAGATCTCAAGTCAGTGGAAAAGCGCGGTGGAGAAAATGGGATAACTTCCTGGTTTCCATGGGACCAGAACCCATGCATCGGACTGAATGTGATTAATTCCTGGTTTCCATAGAACCACAACATGCTTCTCGGAGTGAACATGATTACTTCCTGGTTCCCACGAGACCTGAACCCATGTCTCGGAATTGACATGACAATTTCCAGATTTCCATGGGGCTAGAACTCACGTCTTGAAAGGGAACATGAGAACTTTCCATGGGGCTAGAACTCACGTCTTGAAAGGGAACATGAGAACTTTCTGGTTTCCATGGTCCCAGCACCCAAGAGTCAGAGTGAACATGATTTCTTCCTGGTTTCCATGAGAACAGAACCCGTGACTCACAGTGGACTTGGAAACTACCTGGTTTTCTCTTGTAACCTTGGTTCCCTGAAAGGACATAACGAGATGCTGAGTAGCTCACATTATGGGAGCAACTCCAAGGAGGCAATGACTTTGAAACGATCATGCCAATATGTTTGGCTAGTGATGCTTGGCGCTCCACCTATGCTGATGTCATAAGCCATATAAGCTAGATCCCAATGTCACACCATCAAGGTTTTCCAACTGAAGGGAAGGAGAGCATATTTCTCATCCATAACAGTGAAAACTCAGTAGCTGTGGCAAAGCTACGCAATGTCTCATTCCCTCCTTTTAGAGCTCCAAGTTATGAAAGTAAACGAGATGTTCACTTTCAAGAAGGAAACTTCAATGATGTGTCAGTAGCTGACACTATGGGAGCCATATACCATAACACCATAGTATTGATAGGCAATGCCCACTAACCAACAGGGTAGTAAAAGGCATTGCTATAGCCACCCCTTCATATAAGTGGAAAGTGGTGAACAATAAACCAATGGCTCGATGCCAAGATAAAGACACTAGCTATCCCAGATAGTGGTCCAATGTCTTAACACATCTTCCCGGTTAGTGGAAAGAAGGGGAGCAGAGCGGTCATCTGGCCAAGGTTTTTGGAACAATGAGACTGCCTCAGCGCAGCTAGTGTCACATCGACACATTTCGTACATGTACAAAGGGCTGAATTGTAGGACCTTAAATTGGAATGCAGTCCCCTTGAAGGTAAATCTCAAAAATGGCCTGCAGCAAGGGGTTATCTGCACATATGTGTCTGCAAATTGCTTGACAGAAACCAGTCGGTGTATAGACAAGAGACAAAATCTCTTGGTCTTTATCACTTGTGTGAACATGTTTGTGCCCTATGCAGCCTTTATGAGGCCTGTTAGTCATGCTGGGGCATGGCAGACTTCTGGCATACCACCAACAGCAAAGAATATGTTCTCGTTCCTGGCAAGCGACCGCAGGAAAAGCGAGATTGTTGTCTTGGGAATGCACAAGAAACAGCTCCACAGGGTCTATCCAGCATTCATGCCTCGCAACAAGATCTTAGTTTGAGTTGTGACATGGCAGTCTTCTGCATGGCATGTCATCAACAGTAAAAATACACTGTTAAAAATTGCTGTAAAAATACAGTGAAATTCCAACAGTAAAATACTGTTATTTCAATAAACAGTTTAATCCTGTAAATTTACAGTCTATGTTCCATAAATTAATTACTTGTCGTAAATTTACAGCATTTATGTGTAAACCCATTTGTTTCTGGAAAAAAACAGTCTTGGACTGTAAAAAATAGCACGTGGGGGTGGGGCATCTTCAACGCAGTCTATTTTTGAACAGAAAGCAGTCAAATTAACAGAATTGTTTACGTAACACTCATCTAGACGATCTTAAAGAAGGACACTGTTCAAGGTAAGTTTATTTCTTTACTGTTATTATGTTATGTTTCTCTCAACCTGTACAATCGCCTTTTTCAAGAGGTATTTTTGATTGAGCTTTTACTGAGCTTGAATCGCGTTTTATAGACAGAGCTCTCAGCGGTTGAGGCATATACGCCTGCTAATGAATGTTCTCTGAGCTCCATCACGGCTGAACTATTTGCTTGATTAAAGTTAAGTTACCATTTAGAAATTAGTGTGGCTTTCATTTTTAGTACCCTTAACTTCGATTTACATGAATTTCTGATTCAGTTATGTTAAGTTACACGATCGCGAATCTTACCGATGCATTAATGTTATTCAGCATAATATCATGCACATAAGATGGAGAATAAATACAAAACTACTTGAAATATCCAGATCCATTATAATAATTAAAAGTTAGTGGTCAATTTGTTTAGTTTCCATGCAAATAATCTTGTAAAGCTGTTCAAATTCCCAAAGCAAAATAGATATTTATATTGTTAGGCCTATATATTTTTCGATTTAGTGGTGCGAGTAACTTGTACCTGTTTTTTGTGAGATTCACGTGTAACTTTTATACTATTAAAAAGTCAAAGAGGTTATTTTTGAAAGACGAGGCGGATATTCTCGACTTTTCGGCGTGAAACACGTTTTGAAGACAGACAGTTCTCAACTGTTCTCCGTGCTCAACGTCGAATTTCTTTGCTTGGTTTAAGACATTTCAATGAGAGTGAAAGTGGCCTGATATTACATGCAGATGTGAGTGTTTTTAAAATCTTTTGTTTCATTTTATCAAATTTATTTATTTATATATCATTCTAATTTTTTTGTTCTCTTTCAGGTTTCTGCGACTGCAGCTGATGTAGAGAAGATGCCACATCTACCTGCCAGCCCTCGTCTCTATGTGGTATGTCATAACTAGTGCAGATGGGATAAATGATTGGTTGCAAAGGCAGTACTTTTGAAAGAAAGGTTCATTCAAAAATAAAAATTATGTGATATTTTACTCACCCTCAGGCCATCAAAGAAGTATTTGACTTTCTTTTTCACTAGAACACAGCAAGATTTTTAGAATGATATCTGCTGTTTTACAGATTTATACGATGCAAGTGAACTGATGCGAGTGATCTGACACAGCGCCACAAATTATTTGTGTTTTGATTGAACAGGACAGTTAATAATTTAATATTAATAATGGATTTGTTTCTTACCAACATGTATCATTTTACCTTAGAAAACATGAAATGATGGACGGGAAAGTTGTGGATTACTGTAATGATGCCTTAATATGCTGTTTGGATTGTCAAAAGGATGGGACTTGTTGCATACATACACAGAGCTCTAATTTCTTTAAAGAATGTATTTGTGTATGTGGCTAGTAGGACGAGGTTGAGGGACGTGAGAGAACGACGCGAGACCGGTGGCGTGATTACTGATGAGTGACACCTGCGTGACGCACCAGTCTCATATCTCACACAGAGGAGTGGAAGCATTAAAGGAGTAGCAACGACAATGGAGATCGAGAGAGGAACAGGCCTGATTTTATGTTGGGTTTTGTTATGGGAAGAAGGCGGGAACCAGCAAACATTCAAATATTTTACTAAATAAATAAACCAATACAAAAATGAAAGTAAAGCCAGCAGCCCCTCACGGACGACTGCTGGCCACATAAAACAGAAACAAAACCAAACATAAAATCAGGCCTGTTCCTCTCTCGATCTCCATTGTCGTTGCTACTCCTTTAATGCTTCCACTCCTCTGTGTGATATACGAGACCGGTGCGTCGCGCAGGTGTCACTCGACAATAATCATGTTGATGATGAACGGTCTTTGTGACATTCTCTCACGTCCCTCGACCTTGTCCCACTCGCCACAGTGTTCTGATAAAGAAAAAGTCATACACTCTTTGGATGGCCTTAGAATGAGTAAATAATCAGAACAATTAGAATATTGTGTTAACTGCTATTTAAAATAAAAAATAAAAATAAAATTCATTTCAGGGAGGGCAGAGAACTGTACTGAACGCTGGATGATTACCCTAGAGAGTCGTGTTGTTTGTGAGGGCATACAACCAAGATTCCTGACTGCAATAGCAACCATGTTTGCAATGTTCTACGTCTTCAATCTTAAGTATCCAGAGGAGGCATGTGGCACCTCGGAATTCATTCAAAGGTATTTTATCACCTTTTATAGTACCCTTTAAATTGGTTAATTATTTATATTTAATCCAATATTTAAATTGATAAAAGGTCGATTTTGTAAGTTTTCTTTTTTAATGTGTGTTTTTTTATTACCCTTAGACGATTCGTTGGGATAAACCCTGAAAGAGGTACGAAGACCTGCAGAGGCAAGGTGGTTTCAAAGAAGACTGGAAAACTTGTCAGCAAGAAGTCTGCCACTGTCAATCCCAAAGTTGCTTCTCTCCTGAAGAACCTCATCGATTTCGAATGGAACTTCGTCTAGGTAACTAAACTTAAATGCCCACTGACACTCACATTTTGCAGCTTCCTAAAAGAATCAACACCTCTTAACTGCATTCATATTAAGTGGTAAGAAAGTATCTGAACCCTTTGGAATTGGATGATTTTCTGCATTAATTGGTCATAAAATGTCTTCATCAGTCACATCTATAGACAAACAAAGTGTTTAAGCTAGCTACACAAACAATTATAATCTTTCATGACTTAACTAAACATCCCATTAGCCACACTCTCAGTGCAGTGTAATAAAAATGGACATTTTGTGAGTGACTACATTGTTACCTCTATGAACCACAAATGTTGTTTTTGTTTTGTGATAGTTGTTCATGAGTACCTTGTTTGATCTGAGCAGTTAAACTGCCCAATGTTCTTTGCCAGGGGATTATTTTATTCTGAAGAACAGTGGACAGTTTAACTGCTCAGAACAAACAAGCTGAATCATGAACAACTATTACAAAACAAAAAACATTTGTGGGTCATTAAGTAACAAGAAATTCACATACTGACGCACTGTGAATGTTTAATGAGATGTGTTTAGTAAAGTATAGATAATCTCTAAAATTAGTTATGTAACATGATCATTTTATGTCTCTTTTAAAAGTGTTCGTAGAATATTTGATCACTAGTTTTTGTCATGTGATTTATTTTACCACTAAGATTTTCTTTCCTCTCAGATCTGGATTTCCTCTCAGACCAGATGTGTTAAAAGCTGATGTGGGACGTTTTGCCAGTTTTTTTGCCTCTTCCTACGTTTTTTCACCAATTGGTTCTCTTGTCCTCTCAGATCGGGATTTCCTCTCAGGCCAGATGTTTCAAAAGCTGAGGTGGGACGTGTTGGCTGTTTTTTGCCTCTTCCTACAGTTTTTTCACCCATTGGATCTCTTGTCCTCTCAGGCCAGATCTTTTGGCTGTTTTTTGCCTCTGTCAAGGATTTTTCATCCATTGGTTCCTTAATATTTTCCTCTCAGACTCAGAATTCCTCTCTTGCCTGGATGCTGATGTGACATGTTGAATGTAAGGTTTCTTTGTTTGCCTACTGTTTCCTCACATTTTACAATGTATTTTCTGTGACTTTTTTCCCTTAACTGTTAATGTATTGTTAAAACTTGTTAGCTGTTTTAAATAAATGGCAAACAATACTGTACCATAATGTATATTTTCTTCATTTTTTCCATTGAGTAAATATAGGGATGTTAATAGATATCGGACAATAGAGTAAATATAAAACAGTATTTATATTCTAACTTTTTATACTATAGAATTATAGCTGGAACCATTACTGCCAGTACTTTGTGAAGCACAGCCATAAAATTAAAAACTGTAGAATTACGGTAAATGGCTGGAACCACAGCTGCCAGTACTTTACTGTGAAATTACAGCATTGTTGAAACCGTAAAATTACAGTAAATGGCTGGAACCACA
This sequence comes from Xyrauchen texanus, assembly GCF_025860055.1. Lineage (NCBI taxonomy): Eukaryota > Metazoa > Chordata > Actinopteri > Cypriniformes > Catostomidae > Xyrauchen > Xyrauchen texanus. Next base: position 7,619,895 of record NC_068287.1, on the reverse strand, counting down.
GCTGCCAGTATTTTACTGTAAAATTACAGCATTGTTGAAACCGTAAAATTACGGTAAAGGGCTGGAACCAGCTGCCAGTATTTTACTGTAAAATAACAGCATTGTTGAAACCGTAAAATTACGGTAAAGGGCTGGAACCAGCTGCCAGTATTTTACTGTAAAATAACAGCATTGTTGAAACCGTAAAATTACGGTAAAGGGCTGGAACCACAGCTGCCAGTATTTTACTGTAAATTTACGGGTGAATTTTTTACAGTGTAGGCATTGAAATGAACAGTGTGATGCCACACACTCATTACCGACTTGCAAAAGTGGGGAAACCGAGAGGGCTGCTTATGCCTCCTACACAATACATGACTTTCAAAGACATCGGATTGTGGTACCGTTCATATTACACAACTGTCTGTCTTGTCATGGAAGTCGTAGGGTTTTCAAATTACACGAGGAATCGGTGACAGGGGTGAACACATTTCAAGACATTTCACTATTGACGAATCCCCGACGACTCTGCCTGGACTCCAAATTATACCAATGCATGATCTTATGTTGTACATTTCAGAATATGATGTGTATGTTTTTAATCGCCTTTACATAATGTGTAAAGGCATCATATACACATTCATTGTTTACAATATGAAAAAGTACCTACTACTGAAAAATCTACCTATTTGCTTGCCTGACTGTCCAAGAGAATTGGCAATTTCTCTCCAACTCTTCACTTTCTCCACCTGGTTGTGGTATAGTTCAGAAGAAACATCAAATAGGCACTGGTGCTCCTGCCAATGTTCCACAAATTTTTCCTCCATTTCTTCGGTCCAATGAGACTTTCTTGATACCGCAGCCATGCTAGTCCCACTGAAACTTTCCATGCCCCGTTTCTTGCTCTCTCATTGGCTGTAGGTCAACGGGGCAGTTGTATTCAGTTTTGGAATCGCAGACAGGTCCAGATATTTAACATGCTAGATATCTCACTGACATCGGGGAAGCGTCAGCGCTTCTCTCAGAACGCGTCTTTGATAATTCAAACATTGCGTTCGTCGCTCACGGTAGCAAGCGCTGATTTGCCTATGATTTCGAGCGTTTGTCGGTGATCTCCACAAAACTGTCTGTGAGTGAAAATCGGGCCTAAAATCATTTAGTGTAAACTTGGCATTAGGCAACACCTAAATTCACTGTGTGGTTGTGTTCAGGCAACAACAGTTACAACTCACATAGCATCAGATACCGATGCAGCTTCGAAGATACCTTCTTTAAAGAGAACCTGTGTCTTGAAATGAAGTGATTACTTCCTGATTTCTCTGGGACCAGGACCCGAGTGAACATAATAACTTCCTGGTGTCCATGGGAGTAGAACTCTTGTTTCTGAGAGAATGTAATAACTTCATGGTTTCAATGGGACCAGAACCCATGTGTCTGAGAGAATGTGATTACTTCCTGGTTTCCACCTGACCAAAACCCATGTCTTGGTGTGAACGCAGTTACTTCCTGGTTTTCCTCAGAAGTTATTCAATCTCTGAATAAATTCAGAGTGAAAAGGTTGCTATAAAAAAAAATTCTTTCCAGGTAAAATTGGAGGACGTTTTGTCCCATGTCTCAAGAATCAGTGACTGGTTAATTGTATTCTCACACTGTCAGATGTGAGTACCTGATGTGAGATATTATCTGTGAGGTGTTTATGTCCGTGCTGCTGTCTGAAGCTGTGCTCTCTCCTGCAGATTCCTGTTCTGTCCCTGTGTTAATCAACACACTCTCCGGCTCTGATACCTACAGCATGAGTCATCTACATTGTAACATGCAGCTTTAGATGTAGCATGTGTGTCTGTTTCTGACCTAGAAATACTTGTGAGACAAAACTGCTGAAAAATATCCCAAGAAATTATCTTAATCTGACTTTTTTTTTTCTTTATTTGTGGTGGTTGAAGTGGTTCATACAAAGTCTAAAACTTTAGTGATATACAGTTTTGCATACTGTATGCCAGTGGTTCCCAAACTGGGTTCTGTAAATGCAGCTGTGCGTGTGATAAGTCAAATGCGCTTCTTAGTCAAAATGTCCCTCTTGACACGATATTTTAGTGTAAACACAGCCGTTAATGTATTACGAGAGTGTAAACAGATGGGATAAAATCTTTGGATTTTGAGTGATTACTTTAAAAGCTTGAAGCAAAGTACACTTGAAGGCTACATTGTTTTAATTTTCTTTTTTTATATTTATATTTTACAGTGGATGGGGTGCCGTAAAGGGGTCCCATAGTTTTGAAAAGTTTGGGAATCACTGGTCTATGCAACTGGGTCTCATAGAATCATGCTACTACACTAGGAAACTTGTATATGGTTACAAACGGTTAATTACAAGGGTATTATGCAATAAATGTGGTTTATGAGGACATTTCTAGTGTCCCCATAATACAAATCGCATAAAAAAACATGCGTGCGTGCGTGTAGTCCTCTCATACCTTCTCTTTATCAGCTATAAGGCTGTCCACCAGAGTCCTCAGATAATTAAGCTGCTCTGGTATATGGTCAGGAATCTGTCTCTCTCCTACAGAACAAAATATCCTATATCAAAAACATACACAGCATAATCTGCCTTTACATATTCATCTATATATATATATATATATATATATATATATATATATATATGTAAATATTAAACACTTTAAGCAAATTAATTTAATAACTTTAAGCACTTTAAGTCATACCCATAGCATTGAGGAGATCACTGAGATGTTGAAGCTGGCTCTGATCAGCCTTGTTTGCTTCCAGCAGCCTCACACGGGTCTCCAGACTCTCATGCCTTTCTCTGAGCCTGCCAACCTCCATCAGAGCCTCCACAGTCTCTGGGTAACTCTCTGCCCCAATGCTAACCCGGGACAGACGTTGGCCCATCACAGCGAACAGAGCTCCATCAGACTGCTGGGGAGGAGACACCTGAGGGGAGATATCTACACCAGGTGTACCTGCTGTGTCATTCTTGAACAGGATATCTTGGTTCAAAGGCTGGATGGGTAAAGCGTCTTTAGCTGCAGAGAGCATGATGTTGTCCTTCAGTCCCTGTGAATAAAAGAGGTAGTACTCACAATGTTTATATTCTGTGTCATTTACAAAGAAAATTTCATGCATGGTAATTGGCATTACAGTATAGTGTGTCAAGTAGAGGTCAACCGATGGTGGTGGAAAAGTCTGATAACTCTTGGCTGAAAGTTTTTTTAAATGGATTTATAGAATGATAAAAAAAAATCTTAGTCATTCCTTACTATGAATGGAACAGACAATGAGGCTAAAAAAGTCCAAAATGTATCAAATCCAAAAAGCAGTTTATGGTACAACCAAAATTCCAATAATAATCAGAAAAATTTGGTGCATACCGCAGGACTTTTAACTATAAACAAGCCTAAAACACATGGGGACTCTTATTTTGAAATGTTCTACACTGCATGCCCAATTATTAAGCAAATTGTATTCCTCAGGATTAATTTTTATTGTTGAACAAACACAATGCTCTCAGTCAATCCAAAAATGTTATTGAACCTCAAACCTGAATGTTTAACAAAGAAAAAGTGAGTTTAGTCTTTCTCAGTGGAATATATAAGTGTGCACAATTATTAGGCAACTAAATTACAAAAATAATTTCTCCCAACTCAATTGTTTATTCTCAATTTTTTAGAGTAGGTGCAACAAATAAGTAACACAAAATGACAATTAAATACAATTTTTGGCCTTTCAAAAATATTCAGTGACCAATATAGCCACACTTCTTTTCAATAACTGCCATGAGCCTTCACTCCATGGAGTCTGTTCATGATTAACTTTCACTGAAGCAGCAACCACAGCCTCCCAAATGCTGTCCAAAGAGGTGTATTGTCTTCTCTCACTGTAAAGCTCACATTTGAGAAGGATTTAAGTCAGGTGATGAAGGGGGCCAAGTCATTATGTGGGCATCTTTGAGGTCCTTGCTGGCTAGCCAAGCAGTGGAGTACTTGGATGCATGTGATGGAGCATTGTCCTCATAAAGACCAGGAGGATAATGGGTTCCTGGTAGCTTCACATTTAATTCTTCTCAAGTCTTTTGTCGTTAATTTGTTCCTTTTCTTCTCCATGCGTTTCTTGCGCCCCAGATGACTATTCGCAACAAAACATTTGATTGTCCGGTGGTCATGCATCAATAGTTTAGCTATTTCAATACTCTTGCATCCGTCTGAAAGGCATTTTACAATATTTGACTTTTCAGTGTCAGTTAAATCTCTTTTTTGAGGTAATGAAGCTGCCTAATAATTATGCACACCTTGATATAAGGTGTTAGTCTATAGTAATATATATATTTTACTAGATGGGGTTTATTAATGTGAATTAATTAGTTTTTTTCGGCATAGATTTTTGCCAATAACCGATAATAGCAAAAAGCAACTGTTGGCACCAAATAATTGGTAAAACTGATATATCAGTCTACCTCTAGCGTCAGGTCCTCCTGGGAAGTTTGTTTTTACAGGGTTGGGAGTCATGAATTTGATTTTTTTGTGAGTTCTTTTTTGTGAATTTTATTATTTATTTATTGCTATTTCATATTTCTTTCTTTCTTTTTCACTTACTGAGGAAACTTTATTTTTTACCAGTGCAACAAAATGAAGAGCAAAGATGCATAGGTGTGAAAATAATGCTTTATCTACAGAGGCAAGTGGAATTACCTGCATTTATGTACAAATGTGTCTTAAAAACTGGTTTGATCTTCATCTAAGTTACTATAATGAACAAACACGATCTGTTTTAACTAATAACACACAAATTATTGTTTTGTTCTTGTACATACTGAATACATCATTCAAACATTCCCAGTGTAGGTTGGAAAAATTATGTGAACCCCTAGGCTAATGACGTCAACAAAAGCTAATTAGAATCGGGAGTTGGCAAACCTGGCATCCAATTAATGAAACAAGATTGGAGGTGTGGATTAGAGCTACTTTGGATTATAAAAAGCAATCAAGAAGATTGGTGGTAAGCAATCTTTCACAAGAAGCATCTGCTGAGGTTGACCATGCCTCACAAAAATGAGATCTCAGAAGACCTATGATCCAGAATTGTTTATTTGCATAAAGCTGGATAGGATTAAAAAGTTATCACGAAGACCTTAGATATTAAACTTTCCACAGTTAGACAAATTCTATAAAAACAAAAGTCTATAAATGAAGATGATTAAGTACTGTAAATGCTCAATGAGGTAAAAAAAGAACCATAGAATGACAGCTAAAGACTTGAAGGAATCATTGGAACTGGTTAACATCTCTGTTCATGAGTCTACTATACGGAAAACATTAAACAGAAATGGTGTCAGTGGCAGGACACCACGCAGGAAGCCACTGCTTTCCAACAAAATCATTGCTGCATGCCTGAAGTTTGCCAAAGACCACCTTGACACTCCACAACGCTACTGGGGAAATGTTTTGTGGACTGATGAAACTAAGGTTGAATTGTTTGGGAAGAATACGCAGCACTATGTATGGCATAAATAGGGCACAGCATACCAACATGAAATCATCCCAATGGTGATATCCGGTGGATGGAGCATCATGATTTGTGGCTGCTTTGTTGCTTCAGGGCCTGGACGCTTGCCATCATCGAGGGAAAAAATTAAAGCCCAAGTTTATCAAGATATCCTACAGGATAATATCATGGTGGTTGTGCGCTAGCTAAAGTTCAGTAGAAGTTGTGTGATGCAGCAGGACAATGACCCTAAACATCAAAGTAAATCCACTACAGGATGACTTCTGGATGAATCCACCTTTTGGAGTGGCCCAGTCAGAGCCCAGACTTAACCCGATAGATATGCTGTGGAATGACCTCAAGAGAGCTGTTCACACCAGACATCCATATGTCATACACATATCATATACATGTCATATACATATCCATACACATGTCATATACATATCCATACACCAGACAAAATACGTCTGATCTGAAGCAGTTCTGTAAGGAAGAATGGTCCAAAATTGTGCAGGTCTAATCCGCAGCTACCGGAAACGCTTGGTTGATGTTATTGCTGCCAAAGGAGGATCGACCAGTTATTAAATAGGTTCACATACTTTTTCCACAGCACTGTGAATGTTTAATGGGATGTGTTCAATAAAGACATGAAAGATTATAATTGTTTGTGTGTTGTTAGTTTAAACACATTGTGTTTGTCTATGCTTGTGACTATGAAATCACATTTTATGACCAATCAATGCAGAAAACTAGCTAATTCCAAAATGTTCTCGTACTTTTTCTTGCCACTGCTAAATATTTTATCATTCTTATGTGCCACATATAATAATGGGAAATGTCATTTTGTTGCACACGCCTGTTGCCTCATGAACCAGCTAAATGAGTCACAGTACAAAAAATGCATACAAATTAATTGCACAGTCAAAATCCACAAGTAAAACTGAATTATTTTCAATAACAATTCCTTCCGCCATTAATTTATAATCGACACTCTCCCAATTTATAAAGTCGGGGCTCAAAGACAATCCTGAGATTCCCACTGGTAATTATGACTTGTAAATACAATCATTCCAACATGAATTGAACACACCAGTACTCATGCTGTTTCAAACCTTGTGAGCTACCTACTTACGAAGCATTTATAGGCCTGCTGATGTTCCAAAAGACACCTTCTTTTGGCCAAATTCAAAGGCAGCTCAGAAGACAATACCATAAAAATCCATCCAAGATGGAGGATGAAGCGAGGATTTTTTTTATTTTACATATAGTTCATTAAATACCGAAAAGTACAGGTATTGATTAAATAAGATACACGTCACTAAAAAACAAGTACTTTTATGCTTATTTTTTTTTTTTTTTTTTTGGGGGATTTTCTCCCCTTTTCTCCCCAATTTGGAATGCCTGATTCCCAATGCGCTCGAAGTCCTCACGGTGGCGTAGTGACTCTTATCTTATCACGTGGCTTGTTGAGCGTGTTGCTGCCCTAGAAGGCAACTGCCTATGTAGTCATTAGACATCAAGGTAGTTCACTAGGTTTTGGAACAGAGCTTAAATTGATTTCATGCTGTATATTGTGCCATTAAAGCTGTACATGCCTCCTGGATCTTCTGCCTCTCGCTAATGAGTGCTGCTTGCATCACTTCCCATGTGACACACTGTGTGAGCTCTTCTGGAAGAGGATACTGAGTGAGTTTCTCCTTCAGCTCTTTCTGATAGAGAGAGAGAAAAATACTAAAAATAATTTGACATTCTCTAAATAAACATGAGCATATTCTAACATCACTTGAGCGATTTATCATAGACTTAACAGTAAAAAGTGTCTCTCCATCCACTGAAACAAAACCTAGTTATAATTTCATCACAAACGTTCAGAAAAGTACAAGAACAGTTCACCCAAAAATGTGCATTCAGTCATCATTTACTCATCCTCATGCTGTTCCAAACCTCAATGAATTTCTTCTGTGGAACTCAAACGTAGATATTTTGAAGAATGCTTACAATAATAAATAGTGTCATAAAAGTAGTCCACATGACTTATTCCAAGTCTTCTGAAGGATGTAGTAGCTTTGTAGTGAGTCAAATTAAAATTAGAAATTTGAATATTCGTTGAATTCAAGAACAAATGCACATTTGAATGCTAAACTAATGCTATAATGAATTTTAGATGTGTGCCATGCACTGATGATGACTTCAGACCGATCTGAAAAGGCTAGACACATCACAACTGAGTTTAACAGAATGCAGGTGTCTCAAGACGTGTTTTTAAAGGTTGAAGTTCTTTTTAACTTGACATGGCACCAAAGAAATAGAGATGCTGAATTAACAACGAAACGATCAAGATGTTCTTCTAGTGCATGTTTACATAGAAAAACAAATGGTAAACTGGATGTTGCAGAAGCATTCGGTGTGAACAGCCCCTTAGGTGGAAGTCTTTAGCAGTTGCCTCTTGTTAGATGATCAAGAGATTTTAGTTGAACCCAATTGCAGTTTTTACTGATGAAGAAGACAATATACAATTAGAAATAGCGCAAGGCTTGATAAACAAAAGAACAACTTAGCTCAATGCCACTATGGATGAGACTAGACGATGAGTGATGGAACACGAGGGAATATATATACATGGGATATCACAACACAAGGAACAGCTGGGAACACTGATGGTAAACAGGTGAGTGTAATGATCACAGTGTTTTCAGGTAAATGTAGTGTGGGGGAAATCTACAAAATAAAAGTTCATGAAAGATTTCAACTAAGAGTCCATGAACATGAAGGGATGTGACACACCTTAAATGGGCAGCTCCAGAAGCCCAAAGCAGAGTGAGCGGATGGTCCAGAGGCCAGGAAAGTGTCTCATGGAAGGGAGCAGGGTCTGAAGGTTTGGGTGGTGGCTCCAGGAAGGGTACGGGGTCCGGCGGTTTGGGCGGTGGCTCTAGCAAGGCAACTGGTGGAGGATCAGATCACCAGGAAGGAACTGGCAGGAGGTCAGGGGTTGGAGCCACAGGGGGCAAAGCCACAGTTGGTTCAGGGAGTTGAGTCTCAGGAGGCGGAGCTGAAGGTGGAGCAGGCGGAGCTGCAGGAGGACCAGGAACTTGAGACTCAGAAGGCGTAGCTGGAGGTGGAATGGGCAGAGCCCCTGGAGGATCAGGGACTTGAGACTCAGGAGTACGAGCCGGAGGAGGAGTGGGCGGGTCGACTGGAGGAGCAGGGATTTGAGTCTCAGGAGGAGGAGCCGCAGGAGGAGCAGGGACTTGAGACTCAAAAGGCGTAGCTGGAGGTGGAACGGGCGGAGGCACTGGAGGATCAGGGATTTGAGACTCAGGAGGAGGAGACGGAGGCAGAGCGGGCAGAGCCGCTGGAGGAGCAGGGACTTGTGCCTCAGGAGGAGGAGCAGGAGGGGAAGTGGGTGTAGACGCAGGAGGATCCTCAGAAGGCGGAGCCAGAGATGGAGCGGGTAGGCGGAACTGCTGGAAAAGGAGTCTCTGGAGGAGTGGACAGAGTCGTGGAAGACTCAGAGGACGGAGTGCTGTCAGTGACGGGGAAACAACCTCTGTGGTCATGAACATGGGCAGTGATGGGGGAACGGCCTCCGTGGCAGTGGGCACTGGCAGTGATGGGGAAATGACCTCTGTGGTTATGCACATGAGCAGTGACAGGGAAACGGCCTCCGTGGTCATAAGCACAGGCAGTGAGAGGGAAACAACCTTTGTGGTCATGAGCACAGGCAGTGATAGGGGAATGGCCTAAATGGTTGTGATCACTGGCAGCGACTGGGTAATGACCTCCATAGTCATGAGCACCGGCAGTGACAGGTGAACGAGTTAAACTAAGAGTATGTGAACATGAAGGGATGGTGACATGAAGGGATGTGACACTTATCAGCGTTTCTCAGATTAAGCAGTGGGGATTTTGGGTGAATTTACCCTTTAACACGGTGCTGTTTGGGTTATATTTATTTATTGCGCCCTCTTGTGGACTAAAGAAACAATGTAAATTAAAAATCTGCTGACTTTAAAATTTGAAAGTAAATTGAATTTAGTTTCTCAGCCAAGTTGACAGCCTTTATTCGCTGAAAATCTTCCCCTCTGCCATGGCTCTTTATATCTCATTTGCACTACTGCATATTCAGACATGTTATAATTGGTTATGTTGTTTAGCATCTTTGCAACACATCTTCACATGCCAAGTTGAATATACATTAGTGGCAATGACATTTGACAGCTACAGTGGAGTGGAAGATTTTTTAGCAAATGACAACTTAATTTTTGGCCGGTTCCTCACACAAAGCTATTGTATGTCTTTAGAAGACTTGGAATATATAGTAGCACACAAGTTGTACAAGGACTTTGATTGTGCTTTTACAGTACATCTTGTCAGTTTTTGACCTTGACAGTCCCAGTCCCCATTCACTTTTGTCTGAAAAAAAGCAGTTTGAACATTCTGTAAAACATAATTTTGTGTTCCACAGGAAAAGTCATCTAGATCATCTGGTTTTCACTTTTGGATGAACTATTCCTTTAATAGCAATAACTCACTGTTGCGTTGTCCAAATCTTCCACTTGGTGGCAGTACTGCTCCATAGCCACAATACGTTCAGCCAACTCGTTCATATTAAGCTGAAGATCACAACATGCTTTCAAGTCATACGACTGCTTAATATTTCTGTGTAAAATGTTTCATGAGTAACATTACTGTGTATACGTGCTTGTTTGTATGTTCACCTGGCTGAGCTGACCGTACATTTCCATAACTTCTTTTTTCAAATCATCTCTGGAGTCTTTGAGTGCCTGAATTTCCATCAGCAGGTCTTGGATTAAGGCCATACACTGAGGAACAAAACCAGATTTGAAATTACTTTGGCAACAGTTACTAGAATATCAACAAGTGCTTGAGAGAAGAAAAAAAAGTATAATCTCTTTTGCATGAACTTTGGAGATGAATTAAACCGTTAAAGAGCATTGCTGAATCAATTGTACACATCCTCTCAGTAAGTAATCTACTCCATGTGAGAGGCTCCAGAAGTTCTCCTGACCTTTAACCCCTAACAGAGGTTACCATGACAGCACACAGGCCTGGGAACCACTCTTGGATCAAAGAGAATGTGGCATTGCTGTCCACATACACTCTGAAATGTGTGCATAACTCCTGATGTCACCCATATTGCTGTTTGCTTCCTTGTAAGGCTCTGTTAGATGTACAAATTTGTCTTGTTTTATTAGATTGAATGGACAACTAGTGTACAGAGAGAGAGGGGTTATGACAAAGTGTTATGAAATGGATTCAGAAACTATCCGGGCTGTTCCGGACATTAGTCATGATACGCCAGCCACAAACACAGTGTCCTAGATACTTGTGAAGACATCCATGAAGTGGAATGTCTTTCTTGTTAATAAATATGCAACACTAACAAAAAAGTACCATGGAAATACCATGATTTTTCTTTTTTTTTTTTTAATACTATGTTATTTACATTTTTGTTGTTTGGATATTTTCTTCTATATACTGTATATTTCTGGACATGTACCATTGTAACACATTTTTTGGTTGGATATGTACTATGGTATTACCATGTTTTTGGACAATTACTATATATAATTGGGCATGTGCCATATGCATGTGCTTAATACCATTTTTTGTAATGTACTATGGTATTACTACTTTTACTGTGTATGTCTTGGACATGAAGATCATAATACAATTTTTTTTGGATATCTACTATGATATTACCATGTTTTTTGGACATTTATTATATACATTTGGACATGTGCCATCTTAATACCTTTCATATATTTTTTGGAAATGTACTCTATATATTTGTATATTTACCCTCTTAATACCATTTTGTTTGGAAATGTACTATGGTATTACCATGTTTTTGGAAATGTACTCTATATTTTTGTATATTTACCCTCTTAATAACATTTTTTGGAAATGTACTCTATATATTTGTATATTTACCCTCTTAATAACATTTTTTGGAAATGTACTCTATATATTTGTATATTTACCCTCTTAATACCATTTTTTTGGAAATGTACTCTATGTTTTTGTATATTTACCCTCTTAATACCATTTTTTTGGAAATGTACTCTATGTTTTTGTATATTTACCCTCTTAATACCATTTTTTTGGAAATGTACTCTATGTTTTTGTATATTTACCCTCTTAATACCATTTTTTTGGAAATGTACTCTGGTATTACCATGTTTTTGGAAATGTACTCTATATTTTTGTATATTTACCCTCTTAATAACATTTTTTGGAAATGTACTCTATATTTTTGTATATTTACCCTCTTAATAACATTTTTTGGAAATGTACTCTATATATTTGTATATTTACCCTCTTAATAAAATTTTTTGGAAATGTACTCTATGTTTTTGTATATTTACCCTCTTAATACCATTTTTTTGGAAATGTACTCTATGTTTTTGTATATTTACCCTCTTAATACCATTTTTTGAATGTACTCTATTTTTTGGAAATGTACTCTATGTTTTTGTATATTTACCCTCTTAATACCATTTTTTTGGAAATGTACTCTGGTATTACCATTTTTTTGGAAATGTACTCTATGTTTTTGTATATTTACCCTCTTAATACCATTTTTTTGGAAATGTACTCTATGTTTTTGTATATTTACCCTCTTAATACCATTTTTTTGGAAATGTACTCTATGTTTTTGTATATTTACCCTCTTAATACCATTTTTTTGGAAATGTACTCTATGTTTTTGTATATTTACCCTCTTAATACCATTTTTTTGGAAATGTACTCTGGTATTACCATGTTTTTGGAAATGTACTCTATGTTTTTGTATATTTACCCTCTTAATACCATTTTTTGGAAATGTACTATGGTATTACCATGTTTTTGGAAATGTACTCTATATTTTTGTATATTTACCCTCTTAATAACATTTTTTGGAAATGTACTATGGTATTACCATGTTTTTGGAAATGTACTCTATATTTTTGTATATTTACCCTCTTAATAACATTTTTTGGAAATGTACTCTATATATTTGTATATTTACCCTCTTAATACCATTTTTTGGAAATGTACTATGGTATTACCATGTTTTGTGGACATTTACTGCATATTTTGGGATATGACCATTGTAATACAATTTTTTGAATATGTACTATGGTGTTATGTTGTTTTTTTTACATTTACAATATATTTGTAGGCATAGTAGCATTGTAATACCACATTTAGGCTGCACCAAAAGTGCCAATTGACTTGGCTGTCACCACAGCCACATAGTCCTTTGTTCACAATTAGTCTTTTGTCATTTTGTAAGCGTGCCACCATTTCAGGGCATAGTGCCCTTTTTTATAAATCCACTCAATCTACACCCACCGTAACTGACAGTCAACACAATAGAGGTACAGCCAAAGAGAACGTAATAGGGAGGACCTTGATCTGACCTGGGAAAACACATGAAATAGATATGCTCCTAAATGTTATTAGCAAATTGAATGGGTGGCGTAAATCAGGTCCATCAGTTTGAGTGATCTGCAAACACATAACCAGCTCTGAAACACCTGGCCAATCATTAGAAGATTTGGAATGGGTGGCAGGTTTATCCGCACCCCCCTCAATGTTCCTCACTGAACATATCAGTCCACTGAGCGGATTTGTGGTCACTGTGACACACTATGTCTCTGTTAAAAGCCTAGTCAGATACCTTACTGTGTACTGCCAATCTAGGCAGCTGCCTTCGAAGGCCACATCAACACAAATCTGTTTAAGTTTGAAAACTCAGTTTTCAGTTTCCTAACATCATTGTTAGCGTCTCCTAAAGTCCAATTTTCGGTGGAGAAAAATGCTGTTGGATGAGAGGCGTAAAGTAGTAAAATCAATGCATTTTCAAAATTAAACAAAGATTAGTGTGGATGTGGCCTAAAACAGCATCCTAACTAAAAAAGTAACCTCTTGAGCGACAAATTTGGAATTTTCAACATGTTCTGTTCCACTCGTTGAGCTGTGTCCTTTTTTAACACAAGAATGCATTTGGTCTAAAGACATGGTCACATTTACCTTAGCACTGCAATATTTTGCGGGCATAACAGACATCTCAATGGGAATCCAAGCGATTGAAAGTTTGTGCGAAGGACTTCCGGTGGCGAAGAATTTCCCCTCGAAGATTTCTCCTAGAGTTAAAGTTTGGTGAACTTTGACAAGCTGATTTGTAGGTGGTGTTTCGTACATAGCTACATTAAATATTCGCAATGGACAGGGATATCCTTTTAGCGCCGAGTTTCTTTTTAACTTTTTAATGTGGAATTTCCCCGTGCAAAGGTAAATGTGACTGCGCCTTATATGGCTCTTTAAGCTGTCATGATACATCTAGCCAAAATCTAAATAAAACGGGTGTGATGTCTTTTTGAACAAAATCTAGGACTCTTTTTTAGTTTGGTGTGGTGAACTTAAGGAAAACTTTGTGCAAGCTGTTAAATACCATCTTAAGGGGAGGTCACAACAGGCACTAGCCTAAACAATGCTAAGCACTAGCCTAAACAATGCCATGGACCTGGATGTGATGTCATGCGGTAGGCTTCTGGTGTAAGTAAATAACACATCACAAATAACACAAAATATAATAATAATTTGTTTTATATATACTGACTCACTTTCCTGCAACAATAAAAACACACAGCTTTGAAATATGTATCCTTTGAATTGAGTTAAGAGGTCAGTGTGTGACATTTCGATCTTCTTTAGGTCACGCATCCTCTCGTCATGCAGATTCACAGTTCACAGATCACCAAACTTGAACTTTGGTACACAGTGTCATTTGAAATTCCTTCGTATGAGTATGTGTTTCCTGTCTTCTGTGTTCGGATGCTTTGAATGGGAGTGAATGCAGTGCGAAGTGCAGTGTGACCTCCCCTTTACTGACATTGGTCCACGTCATCAGTGAGTGTAACACGATGCTGAGGCAACCAGTCATTGATAACACATTTTAATATCACATTGGTTAATGTTTTACAAGTAGTCTGTTGACATTTAATTGCCTATAAACGCCAGCCCCATCAGCGCCGGCAGTTTCTGAATGTTCACAAGCAGTATACCGTTACGCAGCTTTTTCAACATTCTTTCCAGCTCTGAGCAAAGAAGTATCTGAGCCTTTAGAGAGCAGCATAATCAGGCAGCCTTTGCATCTGGAGTGCACCTATGGAGCTTTAAAATGCTACCTATGTAGGCAGCTCACTCTGTTTTGGAACAGAGCTAATGGCACAGCTCTGACGGCAGCATTGCCATGGACAACCTGCGCAATGTGTTAAGCAAGCACCCTACTGGCTCGCCTCCTGAGCTCCATGTACAGAGCTCGCGCAGTCACCCATGCATCTCATTCCTGCTTGGCCTCCAGGGATTCAGTTGGCAACTGGATGGCAGGGGTCATCTCGGGGCACTGGCACATAACCATAGATGACTCCAAACATGTCCAAATGAGACATTAATGATTAAGAAGACAAGCAGGACCTCCCAGTGTACTCTCTGACTGCGGCTCGCGTCACCAGAGAGTATGCGAAACAAACGGCTGCTCTGCGGGAGGTTCATTATTGTCAGCTTATCAAAGAATGGAGACAGACAAGGAGGGGTGGTGATCAGCTCAGGGCACAGGCATGTCTGGGCAGACGACACGTTATATGAGAAGTGTCTAGCAATAGGTCACTATTATAGCCCTATTATAAGTTTATTATTTGAAATTCTTATGCAAAGTTACGATTGATAGCCTCATTGATGCAGTTTAATACCACTGGTTAAAAATGTTTTGTCGGTAACACATTATATCAATGTTCCCTATGTTAAGGGTTTATAAATGGGTTCATTAATGACTAATAAGTCATTTACAAATGCATTATAAATCCTTTATATGCAGTTATAACAACATGAACAAAAAGAGCAACTTTCATGCAATACTTGCCAAATAGTGAGTATTTTAACTTGTTAGCATGTTATAAATGCTTAATAAATACACTTGTTCATTCTTATGTTAATCAGAAACATAAAATGCCCTAATTTATGACTTGTGTAACAAGGCAGCAAAAACAGATTATTACCATGACATTAAAAGGGGGAAATATGTAATTTTGTGTGCAAAACAACTTGATTACCTTCCAGAAAGCTTCATCTTAAGACATCGTTTTCATAATGCCATCAACATACAACACATTGTGTTATAAAGTATAAAATAAACTAAAACTTGATCACTTCTCTGCACTTTTCAATTTATTGAGAGATGTTCTTCACTATTACGTGTGCGTGTGATTAGTGGGAGCTGCTATTATTCCCACCTTGTCACTGATATTTAAATATTCAGGCTCACTAAATCACAAGAAGAGGGGTTTGGTGAGTTTGGAACACGAGCCACAGCTGGTGTTATTTGAGAATGGAGCTCAGTGTCTGTTTCTCATTGTTTTGTCTTTTGTCATCAGTCATCTACAGCTGAGAGACACTGATGACACATTCAATCTCCTGTAGACCCCCAGCAGAAGAGCAGCTCACCAACTCACCCGTCCCACAGTGAGAACATGACAGGACTGTGCGCCATTCAGAACTGAATTGAGAATACCTCTTAAATTCAAATTCAGTTTCTGAATTTGAATTGTAGTTTTTGAATGGTAGCTTTTAGTAAGTGTAGTTTGTAAGAATACATTCAGTTTTTCGGTATAAAATACACATAACATCATACACAGAGGATACTTCATTTTCCAGAATGCTCTAATTTACTCAATATATTATAACAGTAAATTCACATTTTGGTGTCAATATTTGTCAATATAAGGTCCAATCTGAAAACAATTTGGGGAAAATATGGCTGTGCTGTTATTTGTTTTATTTTATTATTATCTTTTGACAGTTTTTAGCTTAGTTTAAGAGGGAATATATAGGCATAATTAGTCCAAATTAATTGTCTACTTTTTATATTTTGTCTTAAAACTTTTGTATTGTTCTTTGGTGTAATTCTTCTGGGTTGTTCCCTTTCTTAAGGGTTAATGAAGGGTTTTATTAATTATTAGTAAGTCATTTACAAAGGCATTATAAATCATTTATATGCAGTTAAAGCAACATGGATAAAAAGGGTGACTTTCATTCAATACTTGCCAAATATAGAGCATTTTAACTTATACATAATCATACTGTAAATGCTTAAAGGAATATTTCTGGTTAAATACAAGTTTTTCAATACAGCATTTGTGGCATAATGTTGATAACCACAGACATTTATTTAGAATTTCCTTTAAAATGTACAAATCGAGGATCCAGTGACACACGTACAACAGAAGTGAATGGGACCAATCCGCATATGTTAAAATACTCCAAAAGACAATTTAATTCCATGCCCACCTAAAAGTAGTGATTCACAGGCCCTCCACAGCAGGACTAAGTGGTGACATTTTAAATAATACGAAGCTATAGAATGTCCGATTTTGTCCGATCAGATTATTTATTAGGTTCTCAGGAGAATTGGTTATTCATGTTTTTGAAATGTTACAGATATTACAACAGAAATCAGCATAATTAATTCTGTTTCAAAGTAATGGCCAGCATCATCCAATCACTGCCAACCATGCTAAAATAAATTATACATTATAAATTATGAATCTACACCGATCAGGCACAACATTAAAACCACCTGCCTTATGTTGTGTTGGTCCCCCCGTGCCGCCAAATCAGCACCAACCCGTAGACTTTGTCAGTTTGAACCAGTCTGGCCATTCTCTGTCAAACCAGCCCGTCTGGCAACAACAATCATGTCACGGTCCAAATCATTGAGATCACATTTTTCTCCATTCTGATGGTTGATGTGAACATTAACTGAAGCTCCTGACCCGTTTCTGCATGATTGCCACACGATTGGCTGATTAGATAATCGCATGGATGATTGTTGGGTTGGTTTGAGTATTTTTGTAACTGCTGATCTTCTGGGATTTTCACAAACAACAGTCTCTAGAATTTACTCAGAATGGTGCCAAAAACAAAAAAACATCCCGTGAGTGGCAGAACGCCTTGTTGATGAGAGAGTTCAACAGAGAATGGCCAGACTGGTTTGAACTGACGAAGTCTACAGTAACTCAGATAACCTCGCTGAATAATTGTGGTGAGAAGAATAGCATCTCAGAATTCTACTCTGAGATGTGGGTAGGCGCTGTTTAGGCTGCACAAGGGGGACCTAAACAATATTAGGCAGGTGGTCTTAATATTGTGGCTGATCGGTGTATAATACAAGATATCTAGTATCATATAGTAACAAATGACTCTTACGAACCGATTGTTTTTAGTGAATCAAAACAGACAGCACATCCAGTGCAGTCCGACAAACAAGTGATTCTTATGAACCGATTCTTTTTAATGAATCAATACAGACAGTACATCCAGTGTAGTCCCACAAACAAATGACTCTTATGAACCGATTCTTTTTAATGAATCAAAACAGACAGCACATCCAGTGTAGTCTGACAAACAAATTACTCTTATAAACCAATTCTTTTTAATGAATCAAAACAGAGAGCACATCTAGTGTAGTCTGACTGTTATGAGTGCAGGATGAGGCAGACAAGGAGTTTGGATCTAGGTGCGGGTTTTACTGAAGACAAGTGAAAACAAGCAAGTCTGGAACAAAGGAAATAACCACGATGGGTAAAACGAAACTAAAACACGAAACACTGGAACTGGGAATACACGGCTGGAATGAACACGGGAATACACGGCTGGAATGAACACGGGAAGATCAGTGACATCACAACAGATGAGACAACGAACTACAAGGTAATGGAGGAACAGGCAGGGTTTAAATACACAGACACATGAGGATACAAATGAGAAACAGGTGCGAACAATGACACAATGATGGCAGTGATGAGGGCAGGGAACTATGGGAAATGTAGTGCATGACAGTGACATGTGAAACGCGGGGCAGACAACAGGGAATCGTAACACTGACAAAAAAATGACTCTTATGAACCAATTATTTTTAATGAATCAAAATAGACAGCACATCCAGTGAAGTCCGACAAACAAATGACTCTTATAAACCAATTATTTTAAGTGAATCAAAACAGACAGCACATCCAGTGTAGTCCGACAAACAAATTACTCTTGTAAACCAATTCTTTATAATGAATCAAAACAGACAGCACACTCAGTGTAGTCTGACAAACAAATGACTCTTGTGAACTGATTCTTTTTAATGAATCAAAACATGACATGTTTTGTCATTTTCTCTCACTCATGTCATGCATGATCAGGGTTTCCATGGAACACTTATAGTTCCCGGGGAAATGCTGATCATGCCACTGAATAGTGTGCCAAGCAACACCTGTTCTCCCTTAATTCACTCCCTTCTTAAGCCCATCGTGTTCTCAGTATCTTTGCTAGAATGTTGTTTGATGTTGAGTACTAAACTAACTCTCTCTGCCTAGTTGGTCTTGTCTCATGTATCTGTTGGTTCCCCACGCTTCAGGTGTGTGGTATCATTCCAGTATTGCTGCGTGTCAGCTGGTCCTTCAACGGAGGATGTTCTGCATCTCACTAAGCTTCAAATGAGGATTCTACAAATCTGTTCCTGACTTCCACAATGCACCCATTCATCCTACAAACACACTCTTCACAGATTGCCCCTTGCCCGACAACGACACACACCATTGGAGAACACTTCCCACTGCTGCAGCCAGTGTCGTGATTTTCTACATATCTCAACCCAGTGACTACTCAATATATTACTGTTAATAAATCCTTTGAAATGTTTCTCTGCTCTTGGGTCTGTTTGTCTCACTATCGTTAGTTACAACATAGCCAATGTTTTCAATGATGTGCAACATGTACATATAGGATAACATCTGACATTTGTTTTAGGTTTCATGACCCTTTAACTGTGTATATATACATGTGTATGTATGTAAATGTAATGTTACTATTCTTTTGCAATGTAAACAGCTAGCTAAAACAAAACCTTTCCTATCCAGGAAAACGTTTGAAATTGTGATCCATGCTTTTATTTGTTCTCTGGCATGCACCAATCAGCTCTATCCCATCTGCAGATGGTTCAAAATGCTGCGCCACGGCAGTCGTAAACATGAACACATCAGATTTCGAATTGATTTTAAGATTTTAACATTTAAAAATAAATCCTTAAACAATCAGGCACCCCATTATTTCTGTGATTTGGTTTGAGTCCATAACTCAACCAGATCACTCAGATCCGGGTATCGTGGACTTCTGTCTGTTCCTAGATCCAGGATGGAGCATAGAGGTGATCATGCTTTTTGTATCACTTGCCCCAAACTGTGGAATAGCTTACCGGATTACCTCAGGACCACCTCCTCTATCTTTTTTTTAATCGTTGCTTAAATCTTTCTTATTTAATTGACCTTAAATCATGGTTAAGCTGTGAAATTGCCCTATTGCCTATGTTTTATTTATTTTATACTGTCTTGCCTGTGATGCCACTGTACAGCACTTTGGTCAACCAACCATTGTTGTTTTAAATGTGCTATATAAATAAACGTGATTTGATTTAAACCTTTTTTGCCATGGCAATAAAGCTCTTTGAATCTGACTCTGAATCTGAATCTGAATCTTAATGTTTTGGTATGTTCATTGACTTTTTCGCAGGGACCCTCTGGCACATTGACAACAACCTATATCGCCTACAGGATGGGCTGGCCCTACTTTAAACCCTCCAAAATTGTCCCCATTCACTTCCATTGTAAGTGCCTCACTGTAACCTTGAATTTTGCTTTTTTTTAAGGAAAAATAGGGATGAAATTAAGAAATATATTTTGTGGTAATCAACATTATGCCACAAATGCTGACTGGAATATTCCTTTAATTAATACAAATATCCAGAATTATATTTATCAAAAACATAAATGCTCCAATTCATGATTTCTCAGCAAATGTAGCAAAATATAATATTATAGTGAGATTAAAAGAAGGTATTATGTCACTTTGTGCTTTTAATTATTACTGTAATGCAAAAGTCTTTAACTCTGTTCCTGGAGATCCACATCACTTGGCATTTTTGATGTCGCCCAGATTTAACACACCTGATACAAATCATCAGCTCACAGGGATGGGAGGGTAACTTTTGAAACGTATTCCACTACAGATTACAGAATACATGCTGTAAAATGTCATTTGTAATATATTCCATTAGATTACTCAAGGTCAGTAATGTATTCTAAATACTTTGGATTACTTCTTCAGTACTGGTAAATTTTTTCACTTGTTTTGACTATAAAAACTCTGCCAGTACAGTAAGACAAAATACACATGTTAAAAATACATTCTCTGACAAACAGAAATATCTTATGCTGTGTTGTTTCTAAAACAAGATAAACCAAACTGATCTTATTTTAAGCATTTTTAGATATTTTTACAGGAAAACAATACAACAATTATTAGCAAGAATATGATTTTTGCCCTAATATCAAAGGTCTTACTAGAAAAAAGAAATTATGATCCAACGTGAATTTTCTTGTTAAAAAAATATGATCATGTCTGGTAACATGTGCATGTGAAATGGCTAGAAATTGCATTTTAGCTTAGCGTAAAGCTGTCAATTTACACAAGGTTTATTTCTATTTCTTCTGCTCCAAACTTCAAACTTACTTCTCTGTTGAACAGTGGTGAAAAGTGTTTCACCGCTGTTCAAATGCACTTTTGATCGCATCATTTATATGGATAAATGTTTTCCATCTGAAAGGACTAAATATTAAATTAAACAAATGACAATAAAATGCAAAGAAATTTCTTCAGTAATCAAAATACTTTTTGAATGTAACTGTAATGGAATACAGTTACTTATATTTTGTATTTTAAATATGTAATCCCATTACATGTATTTAGTTACTCCCCAACCCTGTCAGCTAATTATTAGAGGCTCCATGACCTGAAATGGGAATAGGGACACAACACTTCGCTCTTCATTCACTCCTATCGAAAAGCATCTGAACACTAGCTCATCTGAAGAAATTTCACACTACGCTGTAGAGGAATGTTCGACCTTCTAATCTGGATGACAAGAAGACTAGGGACCAATAGAAGATCGCCACACACTGACTTCTTGGTTCAATTCAAATACATATTCAGTAACACTTTCATTTTGAGTTGTAGTTTTGTTTATCTATTTTGCAGATTGGTAGTGGCCGGAGTTGATGACCCCGCCAGGATTCACTTGTGCTGAGGGCAGTCTGTCAAGACTCCTCTCCCTGAATCCGACTTGTGTTGATTTAGTTACTGGTTCTTTTGTTACTATTCATTTTATGTAAGTATATATTTCCTGTTAATAAATTATGTTTGAGCAGTTATCCAATGTGTGGCCTCTCTCTTGTCGTGGTCTAAGAGCCGGCCTTGACATTACATTAAAGCTCCCTTTGTTAAGGGTTTATAAAGGGTTTATTCATATTTATTAATAAATATTAATTAATGTACAAATGCATTATAAATAATGCGGTTACAACATGAATGAAAAGGCTGACTTTCATGCAGTACCAGTGAGCCAATTTCCCCACATGTTATAGATGCTCAATAACACTTGTTCAACATTAGTAACCTAAGAAATTGTACCTTAATGTACAGTGGATACATCTGAAGGAGTTGCCAACATTAGACACCTGTAAATAAAGTTCAGTATGGTTTAATGTTCATCAGGCTTTATTATATGATATATGCTGTGAATGAGCATGAAGACCTGAAAAGTATTTCTGCAGAGTACTTGGGTAACCATCAGGACTAGGTTGGGACACTTTTGACATCAACGTGACAAGTGACAACACAAGCGAGTGAAGACATTACAGTAATGTAGATCAACAAAAAATGACATTATCTCTCCTTTTAATCTCACTATAATGGTCTATTTTTGTTGCATTGTGACATTAATCATGAATTAGTGTAATTTATGTTTCTAATTTAATAGAAGTATGAATAAGTGTATTTAATAAGCATTTAAAACATGTTAAAATGCTCACTATTTGGCAAGTATTGCATGAAATGTGCCCTATTTATTAATGTTGTTATAACCGCATATGAATACATTTATAATGCATTTGTAAATGCCTTATAAGTCATTAATGAACCCCTTTATAAACCCTTAATAAAAGAAATAGTAGCGTTACCTCCTGCATACAGAGGTGGAGCTTACCTTGGACACTCCATCCTCGTTCCCCTGCGCCTTTCTGCGGAGCTGCATGAGTGTCCACATGTCACTGACCGCAGTGTCCGACTTCATGAGCTCTAAAGCGCTGGGC
This sequence comes from Xyrauchen texanus, assembly GCF_025860055.1. Lineage (NCBI taxonomy): Eukaryota > Metazoa > Chordata > Actinopteri > Cypriniformes > Catostomidae > Xyrauchen > Xyrauchen texanus. The sequence goes on along the minus strand of NC_068287.1, from coordinate 7,597,156 downwards.
AGAGACTCCAGCACTGAGATCTGCTCCTCCATCCGCTGCACCTTCTCCTCCATCACTCGATAAGGGCTGGATTTGTCCAGGACCAGGGGCTTAGTTTGAGGTGGGCTGCCACGGTCGTGGTCCACCTCCCTCCAGGCGGTTGTGACCCTTTCAATATTCAGGTGTCCCAGCATGGCGTTCAGTAAAGTGTGCAATGCACTGAAATTAACAGATCCAACATCTGGTGTTCCTATGGAGAGCTCCAACAGCTCGTGCAAGCTGATGTCTGTAGACATCCTCTAAAATGTCTAGCCTATTTCATCTACTTAAAAGACCGTGTAGTGACAAGATGTTCAATTAGATGATGTCGATGATGGCTCCAACATGTTTGCTCTTGAAAATAAAACCGACAATAACAGTTGGGTTTGTTTGACTCACATTTGATCTACAAACCATCACACACTTTCAATTTCAGCCTAATTTCAAACATATTCACTGAATTTTAACACTCTAAATTGGGTTCTCATTTCTGTACAGCCCGTAAAATGATCGTAAATCCGTTAGTTGTAGCTCCTGTCGCTATCTGTTCATCCTTCTATAATTTCGCATGTTGCCGGCAGCTTTGCTTTTGGTAAATTGTTTTAAGTTTGCTCTTCTATTTGCGTTCTCCCGCCTACCAAAGGTGCTCATTGGTTGTACTCCTGAGCGTCACCTGCAAACTACATCCTTATTGGATAAAGTCTCTGTCAGTCAACTGAATTACGCTCTGTTGTGAGTGGTGGCGTCTTTCGTTGCTTAGCAACTGACTCACGTAGCGTCGACT